>NW_010426315.1:0-59297 GCF_000710305.1 Buceros rhinoceros silvestris | reverse complement strand
GAGAGGTTGCCGGCTGTGCCGTGTCGGAGCCGACAGGGCGGGGGAGGGCTGCACAGCACGCCCGTGACTCGAGGCCCTGCCGCCCGTGGCCCCAGACGCGTTCCCTGCCCTCGCTGAGCAGGGCATGGTGTGGGCAGGCAGGAGGCTGATGGGGCGCTGCTAGGCCAGGGACCAGCACAAGAGGTACGGAGCAAGACTCGGGAGTCGTTCAAAACCACTAGGATGAAAGTCAGTTCTCGGTGCTTTTGGTACTGGTTGTACTGCGTCTAGGTGGAACTGCAGCATCACTGCCATGATTACCGCTTCTCACCAAAACAGGCTCCTGAACAGCCGAAGCAGAGGAGGTTGAGGAACTGAAATGCCCGATATAAACAGGGCTACAGCTAGAAACAGCACCTTGAAAGTGCTGGGTGTAAGGATGTTGTTTTGCAAATACTTCCAGGGCTACCAGCCAACTTGGAAGGAGTACTTCGGAGTCATGTAAAGCAGTACATGGACTGTCTGTTACTCATTGATTTTCAACTTGAATTAGGCCAAAAAAAGACAATTTACAGCAGGCACTTGCACTGGGATGGCAAGTAGGTGGCAGCAGGACAATCCAAAAGCAATATGCCCCACTGTGCTGTGCCTTGGTTAGGTCAGTCTTGTATAGAGTGTCCCAGTGTCACCAGAAGAGATGTGCCTGTGTTAGTGAGCTTCCAAGCATTCATTGTCTTACAAAGATTCAGATTAAAAGAGCAATTGTGAAAAATTAACTTTTAGAGCTTCTCTGTGGTGGTGTGGCTAGTAGAAAAGCCCCCACGGCTGAGAATGTGGGCAGAGAGGGGATTGGCGTCATCGATCAGTCTTACTGGATAAATACTAGAGCGATCCACTGTACCTTCAGAAAAAAGTAGGGGCAAGGAAAATGCAACTGTCAGTTCTTCTATCACATGTACTTTGGGACCTGTTACAAACTTTTCTAACTTGAGCTGCTCATACACTGAGTGTGGTTACTTCAGCTGTGGGTTGAGGCCAGACAATGATGCTTTACCATGAAATTCTTGCTGTCGGATACTGTTCCAGCCAATCCATGTTTATAACACAAATGAAGTTCCACCTCTGTGGCCCAGTTCTTTTGTCTCTGTTTTAAACACGGGGTCTAGCTATCCTCTGTCCTCACTATTGTTCCTTAATTGTGCAGGACCTCTGTGTCTGGTTTAATATTCATAACGTGCTCCAGGCAAATGAACCAGCCACGTTGCCAAATTGTGATGCCTGACTTCTTCACCGCAGTTAGAAATGAGCATTGAGTGCTGATGCTTTGACTCTCCTGAGGTCCTGCTTTAAAGTAACATGAAGAACCACCAATTTACAAGTGCAAACATGAAGTTTCTGACACACACAAGCATATCAAATGTAGCCTACTCATTATTTTGTTATTCCCCTGCCACTATCCTTGTCCCTTCCAGCCCTATAAAATGCAGGCTGCTTGACCAAGATAATTGCTGTTGAACAATGCTGTTTTATTAACATGCACGTCAGCACCACAATCCGGTCCTGCTGGGGCCTTGCTGCAGTGCATGTGAGAGGTCTGCAGAGCAGCAGAGAAATATCCTTAAAGATGAATTCAGATGCCAGCGTCCTTTCTGCCTTTCTTACCTTTTTTTGGATGAGAACCTATCAAAGCTCTTCAGTTTACCAAGCAAATGTGAAGCCCTCAAGAGCATAAACAAGGGGTCAAAGCAGACTTTCACACTAAAATTGTAGAAAGGATTTTTCTCTTTTGCAGATTTTCTCATCCTTGAATATTAGAGAACAGACGTTTTTTCCTCTGCCATTGGCAAAGAAATCCACCCTGCTTAATCCTGTTATTATCCTGTGACTCAGCAGTTGTGCTATTGTATCTCAGTGTTCTGGTTGACATTGACTGCTTAATCTCCAGCATAAAATTTTAGTAATGCTGGTAAGGTCAGCTGTTCCTAAACAAACAGCTTTTTCCTTCAAGAACTATCTCTCCTGATGGGGCAAGAGATGTAGCAAAAAAAGGTTTTTTTAATGTTCTTGTGAAGAGTTTCCTCAACCTACAGGTGCCTTACAAGAGATTCTCAGCACAAATTGTTGATAAGAGCTGTAGACTGGAAAAATCACACCCTGTTTTTTGTCATTTCTTTCAGACAGCAGTAGTCTGTGGTATAAAATGGTCATATATTCATGTCAGTTTGTTAAATGCTTAAAAGCACAGACTTAAAAGAGCTGCAATAGGGCTACAATCAGGAGCACAAATAAACAATTATTCTGCAATAATCAGATTGTGGTAAAATGCACACTTGCTTTTACTGCATGTCAGTCTAGAGTTAATCTGTGCTTTGCTGCTGGGTGTCTCATAATTGTAGACCATTCTCTGGTGCAATACTTTAGCACCTCATTCCCTCCAAGCTCCACTCTGTCAAGTTATCTTTGATCCAGAAAATGTAATAATATGCTTTCAGAGGTATTTGGAATAGTGATTGAATTGCTTATCTCCACAGATGGATTGAAATATATAGTTTATATTGCTATACAATATAAACATTTTTATTTTCCTATTTAGCAGTGTAGAGTAGAAAAGTAGGAATTTTTAGCATACCTGGACTGTGCTTTATTGCAAAAAAGGCTACAAGAAAGCAAGGTTCTGTTGTGAGTCCTGATTTAGGAACCTACTGACTACACCAGTTTGTCAGGAATCCTGATTTAGGATCCTGCCCACAAGGCCAATTTGTCGTTGTGGGTGGTTTAGATAGAGAACCCTGGTCAAAGGTATTACCAAAAGTGGTTTTAATGTGATGTTGTAAAAGTGTGACTTCATGAAGTTCAGTGTGAAAGTTCACTCTATTACTGTACGGCACAATCGTTTGAACGGTGATTCAAAACTATCAAGGCACAAATCAAAGTTACCATACTACAAGGTTATCTGCAGCATCCATTGCTAACCATTCATTTGCTGTTGGTAAACAGTCTCCCTGCCTCAAGGAGTGACCTTGAGAGGTGTCCCAGCTCAAGAGGAGGTCACCACCATGCTGCTGCGCAGGGAGAGCTCAAAGGCGTCTCATTTAGGCTGTCATGTTTATGGAGTGAAGTGGTTGGCTCATAGTCAAATTACATGCGATAGGGAAAGGTACACAGTAGTCTGCCTGCACTCACAGCTTTCTTTGTCCTTTGACAAATGAATCTTGGAAAAGCCACCATCACATGATGTAGTCACATGATGGGAGTTCCAAGCCCATACACGTGAATGCTCATTGTATCATTCTGATTCTTCGTGGGTTTTCAGAGAGCAGATTGAAAGTAGAGTTCTTGGCCTAGCTGTGGGTCGGGCTTTTACCTCCTTTGGAGCCTGTACCAAACTACTGCTCATTGGGTTAATGAATCAAGTGCATCTGTCACAGGTCCATAAAAAACTGAAATTAGAGAATTTCCATCTTCCTATTGGGTAAATAAATTATGGACTACTTAAGTTTGACCTGCTTTGCAACTGAATGAGGGTTTAACAAGAGAAATAACCTATATCATGTTTCCATCCAGTGGTGCATTAGTTTGCAATCATCAGCAAATACAGATGGGGCAAACATAGATTTTTGTCACGTACTTTGAAGAAAGTAATTTATGATAGAAAGTGCATACAAATTAATGAGAATTTATTAGTTGTGGGGAGATATTGTCATTTAAAAAAGGGAATTTTGTACTGCTGTGACCTAAGTACTTTTCAGAGTTGTTCCGAAAACAGCTTTTCTTTTGCTAATGGTAGACCACAGCCTCAGTGTGTCTGGAGGGCTTATTCTGGTCTTGGCCTCTTTGCAGCAAAGGCATTGACCTGTGGTTCCCTCTTGATTAATCTTTCATCAGCCTTTCTCCTTCCTTGCACATGGGAATGTCAATGCTTGTATACTAAACACACCCCAGTCCCACCCTCTCTTCTTCCAGCGCTTCCACAGATGGTCTTGCTGCATTGTATGTTCTAGAGAATTTAACGTAGAGATAGATCAAGAGCTTGCTCTGAGCTGTTAGGCTACATTCAGTACATAAGTAAATCCCCTAAAGTAAATTCAAAACCACAAACACCTGACTACCTCATTGAAAGACTTCTTTTTTTTTTTTAGTATTATGAATGCTCTGAGCTGTTAGGCTACATTCAGTACATAAGTAAATCCCCTAAAGTAAATTCAAAACCACAAACACCTGACTACCTCATTGAAAGATTTCTTTTTTTTTTTAGTATTATGAATCACCATGAGAGATAAGAACTCTTGAAAATACACGTGTTTTAGTTTTATAAATTGTGTAGATACCAAGATGATTCTCTATCATCTGATTTTGTGTTGAAAGAATTTTTAAAATCTTCATTCACTATACTGTTTCTAGCATAGGTATTTGAAACAATTCAATTGCAATAATGCAGTTAAAGTAAAAGCCAAAAAATCACCCTCCAAACTGCTGTCAAACTTAGTAGGGGTTGGATAGCTGCATGGTGTATGGAATTTGAACTTTTTACAGACAAGTTGTGTCTGTGGTGGAGCTTTAGAAAAAATTATCTCCTCAATTTGAATACCTAATTGTAATTTAATCCAAAATTTCAGCTGGAAATGAACACCTGCAATTTAGTGGGTTTTTGGGGTTTTTTAAGTTTGCAAATAAACCACCATTAATTTGAAATGTCAAATCTTGCACAGTAGTGATCAGAACCATTAAAAAATGTTTGGAAACACGATTTTGAAGCTTTGAATATTTTCAATATAGATTGCCTCTTAAAATAAGAAATTATAATAAAAGACTTCCTGATGAAACAAGCAACCGGTAAATTCTACTGTGTGAATTTAGAAAAAGTTATAATATGGAAATTTAAAGCTGTGGAAAAAAATTAGCATTCCAATAAGATCCATGGCAGTATTTGTAAAGTGTGAAATTCCGGTTTGCTCTGCCCTAAAATAAACTGAAAAATTATGTACATTTGGTTCTGATGTGTGAAGCTAACTAGTCTGTGAAAAGGGGTGGAAAATCTTTCATTAATTATGGAAATTACTTTGACAAGGTAGAAAATATAGCCAATGCAATGTTAAGAGTGGAAAAAAAGCCCAACTATTTCAGATACTTTTGGAAATAATGTTTTTAACATGTCTGCTCCAAGAGTCTTAAATTCTTCTTAGATTCATATTTACCTTGATTTAAAATCAAACAGGCCAACCAAAAAAACCCACCCAAAACCAACTTACGGTGAGTAGGGATAGACTCCTAGAGTTATGCAAAATATTATTTGAAAAGTGTATTAGGTACAATTGTAGTAATAGAAAATTGTAATTTAAACAGTATTGTCTTAAGATTTTTTCGTTAGTTCTAAAAGTGAAGAATCTGATGAAAGGCAGAAGAATGCTGTTTGCCATGGATAGGTTGTAGAAAAATTGATGGATAGGTTGTGAAGTTACAGTGTGAATAAGAGGGATGTTTCTGAATGTTAAAGGAGCACGAAGACTTAGAAAAGCAAGTGCTTAAATTCATAATATGTGGGCTTTGTAACTGGAATCTATTAATTTCCTCCTTGATGGCTTACAATTAGTGACCAGATAGTTTAGTTTGCTCCTCTGCAGCCATCTCCTTATACTTCAATAATTCAGCCTAGCAAAGGGAAGTCATTAGCGACTACCTTTGGCTGAATGCAAACAAATGCTTAAAAGTGCACATTAAGCAGCATAAAGAATCAGTTAGAACACATCTGGAAACACGTAGGAAAATTTAAGTTGTTGGTTAGGCAAACAAAAATCTCAGAATAGTATGTGGTCTTCAAGACAGCCATATGAAAACCAATATGGATTTTAGGTGGGATCAAAAGGTAAATGGGTTTTAACTTTACAAAAAAAGCAGACGCTTTGGAATGTGGATCAACTGTCAGGATTAGGTTCTGGTGTTTGAATATTATTGCTGGGCTTTACAATGTAAAGGGTGCAGATAAATAAACAGTTCCGGGGGCTGACTTATCTCATATAAACATGGGTTTGCGTTTGTGGATAGCTTTTGCACCTCAGCAGTTCCCGAAAGTGGTTTCTGTATTTGAGTTTGTAGTTACACAGATCTTGTATGGAAGGGTCTTTCCCAGACTTTTCCTACTGTAACACCGTATTGGTTATGAAACTTTTCATTAACAGTTTGCTTCATGTGAGAAAGTCTGCTGACTACAAATTTACTACTCTGTATTTGCAAATTGCTGCTTGTATGATTCATGTAGCCCCTAGAACGGTCAGATCCTGATCCACAGCTGAGTCTCCTACGCAACGTAGGTTGATTGGAAAAGAATGCTTTTCTTCTTTCACTCCATTTATAAATGTGCCACTGAAGATGGTGTTACAGCAGTGAGTGCTGTCGTGATTATTTGTTGGGGAAATGTGGATAACTTTTCTAACTATATATTTGCCGATGGGTTTAAGGACTGTTTAAGACCCTGTTTATTCATACTATGAAAGGGAAAATTATGACACCGAATTGAATTGGATAATTGGGAAGTTTTGGCTGTTTGGGGAAGTAAAGCAAAATTGCTATTTTTGTCCAGGAAAGGCTCTCGCGGTTTTGGTGTTTATGTTTATTATGTTCAGTAGTTTTTCTGGGAACACAAACCAGTGTGTCCAGGTAATTGTATAAGAAACTGGCTGAGATAACAAACTGGAAACCTTCCTTCAGTTATGATAGAAACGGATCAGAGAAGAGCCAGTTTTCTTTTTAGATCCTGTTGACCGGGTGGCAGATAAAGGGACAGAACACAGAAGGTATGTCTCTTGTTTCTAGGTGCATACCAGTCTTGATGGAAAGCAAAAGAAAGCAATGCACTGATTCATATGCCAAGAATCAAAGAAAATAAAAAGTGAAGAAGATCTGTTTTAAGAAAATAAAGGTGCTAGACTTTATGTTGCCCTGTGGAAGATGTGTCCTTTTGCAATTTAAAGGTAGAATAAGCAATAGAATAAGTACAACCAGTCAGTGCCTGAAACACTTCAGAAAGTATCTTTAAAAAAATCATGTAATATCTGCTACAAAATTTATACAATGAATGAACTGGTCGAAATCATGGTCAGTCCACACTTCATTTAAATGATGAAGGTTCTCAGTCCACATGAGTCACTGTTAGGCCTGTCTGGCTAGTGAGCTTTCATGTGAAAAAATTGAGGTATATTCCACGTTAAAGAGATTCCACCACCCAACCCCCTGGCCAAGCAGGTCAGTTCTTGGTTACAAGCAAAATAAGTTGGCGTTGACTCTGGTGCTGTTGTACGGGGGGAACTATAGGTTATTACAAATTAGTATATAGGCCTTGGCAGTGACCAGAACTTCTTGCCGTGTGATTTTTGTAACTGGCATCTAGGAAATAACCAAAAGTAAGTTCTTACTGCATGGTAAATGATCACCAAAGGAGGAACTTGTGATACTCCCGAGAAACAGGTAGGGGAGCGATCACAGTCAGGTTCCTGAACAGAAATTTGCTTACTTCTCTATTAGGAAAATTGACATGAGAAAAGGATAAGATTGAAACAAGATTTTGTTTATTTGGCATGAAAAGAATCCTTGCAAGACCAGACTGGATAAAGCCCTGAACAACCTGGTCTGACCTCAGAGCTGCCTCTGCTTTGAGCAGGTGGTTGGGCTAGAGACCTCCTGAGGTCTCTTCTGACCTGATCGTGTGAAACTCAGACTACAAAGAGGTGTATTTTAACACTAAATGAAGTCTGACAAAGGAATAATTTGTGAATTGTAGTGGATTCTTCATTGCTGGATACTTGCAAATAAGGACTTGGTTTTCGTCTGGAATTTCTTCTAGTTTACATAAAAATTACTTCAGGAAACTTACAGCCTACTTTATACTGAGCTTAGGCGAAATGATTGTAATTTCCTTTGTAACTCTACAGATGCCTGTTATTTCTATTGAAAGCTTTTCTTCTAGAATGGGCTTTTGTAACTTTGATTCTTGATTTCCCAAAGATGTTTCATTCTCCATGTATTTTATTATGTGCAAACAGCACATTACTATCCATTATTTATTCTGTGTACAGTTTGATAGAGATTAGGGAACAACTCACATGGAAAATGCACAGAAACTTTACTGAAGCCAATTGAATACAAATAATTCTCATTTGTGTTTTGCTCTTCTGTATTTAAATTTACTATGATGAGAAATGAAAATGTGACTAGTGGGATGTGAAAGTTAGGCAAAGGGCATTTCAAACCAACCAATTAAGTTAAAGGAGTTAGAGCATCTGCATGAAAAGCCACCCTTCAGATTCACTGGGGATTTGAATGTGGAATAAAGAACACTCCTTGCTTTGAAAATAGCTTAATTGAATAGAATTATGAAATTAACTGAAATCCTTGGGAACAAACTAAGCTAGAAACACAATTCAGACTTGGATATGAATGATGTATTAACAAACCTTGGAAAGATCCATGGAGGAAAATTATAAACCAGGTGTTAGAGGGGAAGCATAATCTAACAAATACAGACCTTGTCTGGCCAATGGCATGGATGTGGGAATGCATTCTTAGTTTTGCCTCTATCCGCAATGCGATTGAGGCCTTTCTCCTGAGTTTCCTCTGTTAGAGGCTGCTGGTAAAACAGCCGGAGAGCTGTGCATCTGAGCCATGTCAAGCACAACTGGTATTTTAGTGTGGTGCTAGCCATAGTATAGAATGAGACAATGGAATGATCTCACAGTGGAGTAATTCAGAGACATGGGAAACACTTTGAGGGGTCCCTGGACGTTCAGGAACAGCTTGCTAATGTCTTGCTACAGACCAAAAATAATCTGCCTATGGAGTAGTGTGTATTCCAAACCCATGTTCTGTGTTAGCATTCCTAAGGGTCAAAGTAATTTCATGTGGGACTGTCCAGTCTCTCAAGAGCTTCCGTTTCGTAGCTGATGTTTGGTACCCCGTGAAGATGAGCTGATATTTCTGTTTAGGGTGGCTCTCTAGAGGACAGAATGACTACAGTTCAGCTGCTGTGAATACCATTTAAGGCAGCCTTTAAAGTAAAAGCAAAAATGAATTTATTTTGCTCCAGTGAAAAACTTGCTAAAGCAGTTATGTTTAGAAACTGTGATACAGAGGAATAAACAAATACTTCTACCAGTTTTATGGCAGCTTGTGGCTTTTACTTTAAGATATTTTCTCAGTTCCCTTCCATTACCTGATTATCAAATTAACCTCATTTTAAAGATATTTCACACAGCTCTTCTGGGCTGGGATCCATTTATGTTTAAAGCCCCATTCTGAGGCTTATCTCCAAAATAAATACCAACCTGAGATGAAATAGTCCCCTTTACATTCTTTTTTCTTAGTTGTCTTTCTGTTTAGTACAAATCCACTCTTACGTCCCTGCTGACTTCAATTAATTCAATGGCACCTTGAATTTATCTCCTGCCTGTTAAGTTAGGGATGCTGTACCAGACAGAACTCAGCTATCACATGTAGAACCCACTGGAATTCTTCACCAGGGCAAGAGGACTTGGTTTAATATCTGCTTAATCTATAAACAAATCTACTTAAACAATGTAAATAGGCCTTTGCTTGGCAAGGTTTTATCACATCTGGTGTAGGGCAGTTTGCATGCACATGCAATTTAGAAAAAGGTTGACTGTCTCCTTATGGCAGGATGTGATGGAGCACAATGCATGCAGGTCAGTTCAAGATAGCCACCGGCTCTAGTTATGTTTACAGCCTAGCTGATTTGTGGATGCTTGCTGAGACTAGAGCTATGGCAGTGGTAAGAAATTAGTGTTGCAATTTTGGTAGCTTTCTCACTAAAGAGCAAGAGCCAGTGCTCCTTCACTGTATGTGAAATAAGTAATCAAAACATGGTGCTTCATCACATGGTTGTTGTAAAGAATTAACGTTTGTAAACAGGTGAGTGTGTTCGGTTGTAAGTTGCAAAGAGAAAAATAAACACATGCTGCTTTTCACTGCTAACAACAGTTAACGTAACACAGAAGATGGTTGTGGTTTGAAACAACTGGCCAATTTGGCTGCATTGACTAAAAAAGGAAAATATCTTAAATCTGAGACATTTTTCAATACCTTCCTGTTGCTGGGAAGCCTCTTATTTTCACAAAATTCGGCTTCACGTGACAGAACGCTTTATTAACAGCTAGAATGGGAAAGACTAAGCTAGCATATCTTTTGGACAAGAAAGTTGTCCTCACTGAATACTAGTATATTCTGTCTTCTGCTTTGTACTACTGGTTTTGGAGCTTAAAAAAAATGTGTGCCTGACTGGCAAATAAGGCATTACTTCTGGTGAAAAAGAGGGATGATCCAGTGTGACTACATGAAACAAACCGATCACAGTTTCAACACAAGCAATTATGAAAAAGTACTATATATTACGCTTCCTTTGTGCTTTCTTTCAGATTGTTCCCAAGAGAGTTAAAATATTGTTTTGGTAAGAATCACTATTGCAGATCTATTATTTGAACTTTAAGAGTTTCAGAGAAGAAACGTAACATCAGCCAAAGGATGTAAATTTCCCCTTTATGTAGACTATATAGAGATAGTCTGAAAGCAGAAGAGAATCCAGCTGTACGGTCTCAAAGTGTGCTGATATATTGCTTTATTTTACTGCGTTTATTACACCAGGAGTCATTACCTAGGTCATAAACCCATTGCTAAATATTAACCTCTTTCATTACCTCTGTTATGGTCTTACTCATACACTGGTTATGAGTGTCTATTACCTCTGACCAGTCCCATTTCTTTTCTACAAATCATGGTGATATTTAGGAGGTTAAGGTTAAATTTTTTTATTCATCAGAAAGTCAATTTCCATTTAGAAGGTATAACATCTATTGTTATAACAAAGTAATTTATCTTTAGAGGATGTCATCTGTCATTGTTAGCTTTCTGGCAACTCTAATACTGTCAGCTATTAAGAATAAAATTGTTCTGATGGAAGAAACTGAACATTGCGGTATAGCAAACTTCAGATCCTAGCATTGTAGAATGGTGTGGCTTGGAAGGGACATTCAAAGGTCATCTAGTCCAACCCCCCTCAGTGAACAGGGACATCTTCAACTAGAGCAGGTTGCCCAGACCCCTGTCCAACCTGACCTGGAATGTTTCCAGGTTTGCTGTGTCTACTATCTCTCTGGGCAACCGGTGCCAGTGTTTCACCAGCCTCATTGTAAAAACTTTCTTCTTTATATCAAGTCTTAATCTTCCCTCTTTTAGTTTAAAACCATCACCCCTTGTCCTATTGCAACAGACCCTGCTAAAGACTATCCTCATCTTATAGGCCCCCTTTAAGTACTGGAAGGCTGCAAAAGAGTCTCCCTGGAGCCTACTCTTCTGCAGGCCACACAACCCCAACTGTCTCTGCCTGTCCTCATAGCAAAGGTGCTCCATCCCTGTGATCATCTTCATGGCCTCTTCTGGACCCTCTCCAGCAAGTCCGTGTCCTTAAGCTGAGGGCCCCAGAGCTCCACGGTACTTCAGATGGAGTCTCACCAGAGCAGAGCGGCAGGAGCCCCTCTCTCGAGCTGCTGACCATGCTGCTTTTGTTGCAGCCCAGGATACAGTTGGCTTTCTGGGCTGCGAGTGCACATCGTCAGCTCGTGCCCGCTGGGACCCCCAAGTCCTTCTCAAAATAAGTGTCCAGCAGAGAGAGAAAATAAAAACAAGGCTAATTTTAGTTAACATAGTGAAATTTTTTAGATACACTTAGTGCCAAATTCAGATAAAATTTTGTCTGAGCCTTCCGGAGATCATGTATTGCTCAGAGGTTTTGTTTGTTCTATATATTGAATATCTATATATCGAATGATATTTGGTAGTCAAGTAGATAAATGTAAAATCTGTAGATTAACAAAACTTCAAACCCTCCCCCCCCCAAAAAAAAAAAAAGTGATTTAAGTTCTGAAAGAAACCTGGGAAAACTATCAGGTCATATTTAGATAATGTATTCATTAAAGTTGATGGGGAATGTATTTTAAACAAAGCAGAAATGAAATAATTTATTAGAATTGGTTAACATTTATTTCTTCTGGAACAGGATCTGAGGTCTGTGATGTGCAGGTGGAGTTTTTTTAATTCCTTTAGTTTCCATCTTTTTTTTTTTTGCCCCGAGAGGAAGAGGGGCAGGAACAGGAACATACATCCTTATTGGTATTGTTTCTTAAAGCTGTTTACATGGTAAAATTGTGGCTCAGTTGGATCCTCTCCAAAGTTGTCCTGCTTCTTAGTTTCCTTTTTGCTTTATTTAGCACTTGGTTCTACAAAAAAGTAGGGAACAATGTAGCTTAAGAATTACTTTTGTAGTTATGACTTTGTAACTGAAAAAGGAAAGAACTGCACTCTCCATGCTCTGTTTGGGGAAGTTGCTAACCTTCTAGAATCCTAGAAAGGATCTAACAAAATTTCTCAGATGGTTTTCAAAATACTCATACCAATTCTAGAAGCTGTCAGAAAAGAATCTCTATCCCTTGTAAGATCTAGATCTTTCTTTGATACATGGAAACATGAATTCAATGGGCAAATCTTGTAATGTGCAATAAATAATCAAAATGAGGTGGCTGCTGTGGTTTGAACTATGGGGCTTGGCCCCTCCATTTCTTAGAATTATTTCATAACCTTATTACTGAATGGCAATACTAACCATACCAGACTCTGGATTTATGCTAGTAGTAATGAAACTTTGAGAAAGTACCACTGTCCTTTTTTTTAGAAGATTTTTACATTTAAGCTATTAAAACAAAAAAGGGAAGAGACCTTTCAAATGTGAATAAATTCAAAGGTCATATTCCATTCCACCCCCCAAAAACAAGTGCCCTTTTCTGCTGTCTGTTGACTTTTAAGAAGTTCTTGTTTCTCTTGGCAAATTCCATTTCAAATTCAGTTTCTGTTTTGCACAACATAAAAATTGCACATGCTATATGGCATAATAAAGCATTATTGTAGTTCTGACTTTCTATTACAGGACTGAAAATGAATTTAGTCAAGGCAAGCAAGCAGAAGTCATTATCATCTGCTAGCTGCTAAAGGTCACCAATGACAGGACTACAGGCATTCCTTTCCATTAGAATAACATCACCATTAACAAACTAGAAACTGCTTATTTTAGTGCTTGCAAGAAGTATCCAATTAAAGTTCATAATATCTTTAGGGTAAGGAACAAGTTAGTTAATAGATATATGTGTGCATTTTTATGTATATATGTAGATCAAGACTTTTGTTTAGCAGAACACTGAAGTGACTGCTTAATGCTAAAACAGGCTGAATTCTCACTCAAACTTTCTCAAGTTAGTAGCTTCCCTAGAATTTTAGCCTGTGTTCAAGTCTTGCTGAAACAGGCTGAATTTTTGTATATTTTCTTGGAGTATTCTTTATCATGAGGTGCACTGTTTATTAAAAGCAATTATTATTACAGGCATTTCAAGAATTTATTTAAAGCTTTCACATAAATTTCTCTTGCTTCGAAGATTTGTCTTCAAGAGCTTAACAGAAAACATGTAGATCAAATCAGCTGCTTCATTTAAGTGTCAGAATATTCTGACACTTTTGAGACTTTTTTCCTGTGTATTTTGTGAGATTCATCAGAACTGACTCACATAGGTAACATAAAGGCACAAACTGGTGTGTGCTGAAAAAATATAGTAATTGAAAATTTAAACAAAATCAAAAAGCCAGTGCCTACCCACTGGTTTGGTTTTTTTGGTTGGTTTTTTTTTTTTTTCATTTATGTGTTTCTCCAGTCTACCTGGTAACTTCAAATCACCTATTCGGAAAAGTTAGTTAATGTCTTTGGGATACTTTTTCTTCCTAACTCTTGATTCTGCACTTTTTCTGTTACTTACATTTAGTGTATTAAAAAAAAAAAGAAAAAAATTAAGGGTAGTGCTTCCTATGTACCGTGACAAATAAATAAAAAACATCTCTTTTAGGGGGATTTGTTTGTTTTATGTCTCAAAAACAAATTTAGAGGAAAATCATGTCCCAAAAATGGGTAACATGATGCTATAATTTTATAACTGTCATGCTAGATCAATTGTAGTGTATACCAAGTTAAATATAAAAAGATTGAAGACCTCAGTGCTAGTAGTTTTAGGAGGAGACATCTTATACTTGATAAAATGAGAAAGGCTGCTCTGCTGTCAGAGGTAGTAGCTCTTGGGCAGCCCTTGAACAGCACTTACTGAAACTTTTTCCCATGTAGCTCTAGGACTTTGAGCCAAGAAAGCTCTGCCTACATGCTCTCTCTTTAGCTTGCAGATGAAACATCTTGATTGCCTCCTGAACTTGTATAACAAAATCCAAAATGTTCACCTTCCTTCCCCTGACCAAAACCATTTGCCAGACACTGAACTGAGATTGGCAGAGCTATCAGAATAATCACAAATGAGTTTTTCTGAGAAAGGACCTATCCTGATAGCTCTTAGCTTTTATTAATTTTTCAGGGAAAATTTTTCAGTTGAGTATGTATAAGGCATGTAGAAGTGATCTTCCTGTAAAGTCAGGCTAAGTTTCCTCACAGCCACCAAGTGCCTTTGCTGCTCAGAGCTTCATTGTACTATAGCTGTAATAAAAACCACTAATGCAATATTTCAGTGTTATCAGACATCTGACACTTCATTTTGGTTTTGTTCACTAGACTTTTATTTAAAATGTTATATTTGGTGTGAGGAAAGAAAGGTCTTCAGGGCTGTTAAAATTCAGAACAGGGAAACAAATAACAATGTAATAGAAAATATTCCTCTCCTTCAACATCTAGTTCCATGCTTGTGTGTACAGGAAAAGTCCGTGTGGATATTATTTCTGTGGCTCTAGGCAATCATGTACTAAATTTCATTTATGCATCAAAGCATGGGGGTGGCAGTCTGGAGTGTTTTGTTTTGTCAGAGGAAGGAAATACAAAATGTTTTGGGCTAAAATATGCAGTAGCGACAGGATGTCCAAATGGTTCCACAGGAATACTGAGTAAGTAGTATTTTGGATTTGATGAGTTCTGGGTCATTTATCCAGCATCAGTGGTAAGAAGGGTTATTTTTACTTGTCTTCTCATTCTGTAGCAATGATTGGTCAATTTTACTAAGGAAGCACGGTCTATTCAGCATAGACTGAACACAGAAAATTCCGTTTGGTTGTGTCAGTCTGACTTTTCTTCCTAGATCTGAACTAACAAAGAGCTGGGTTAATTTCTAATTACGTATTTAACCTTTGGCAGAATGAGGATGGAATTGTAAAGTGGGCCATGTAAAGATCTGTACTGAAGGTTAATTGCCTGTTCTATATAACTTTCTGTTTTACTTTACCTTACGTAGCTAGTGTGGAAATCTTGGAGCTGATGAACAAATATAATGGTTTGGACAGCAGAGAGGCTTACTCAGTTTCTCTTCATTTAGTGAGGACAATTAAGCTGACTGCCTTCCTTATGCCTGCTGCTTCACAATGGTGTTCAAACAAGCAGTAACTGAGCAAATTTCTGACGTTTTTTCAGCCCCATGGTCAAAGAACTAATGCCATACCTAGCCTAATGTTCCTTCAGATTTTGACTCTTTGTTGTAGTATGGCTGTAGATGACTACAGCCCATTTAGCATTCAGATGTGAAGATGTCTAGAAGTCACTAGGCTAATACCATGACATTTTAATGTGTACCTCTGTTGGCCTTCACCAATGAGTGCTTGTTCACTGCAGTGTTACACTTGATATGAGTCATTTAATATTTCCAGTTTGATTTACAATCTCTTAAGTCCGTGAGAGAGAATTAAGAAAAGCAAATCTGCTGCTAGTGTTGGGTAGAATTCTGCTGGTTACACCAATTTAAACATGGCAGGAATACATTACCATGAGTTGAGTTGTTTCTTGTGTTTTCCCAAGCTCATTCCTCACTCATACACCTTTATCCCTCACTTTCACCTCGTGTGTAGCCCTTTAGGTGGTAACTCTCTTGGGTTGTGTGGCCTTCCAAGAGAAAATGCCTATAACAATCATCTGTATAGGACTCAGTATAACTCCTCTCTGATGGTATAGGACTAGCTGTTCCAGTGTCTTCTGCCTTCATTGGAAGGCAGCTTGGTTATGTTCATCACAAAATCACCAAATCATTTTGTTGGAAGAGACCTTTAAGAACATCGAGGCCAACCATTCACCCTGCACTGCCAGGGTCCCTAAACCACATCCCTCAGCACAGCATCTACATGTCGTGTATCACTACTGGTCTGCTTCTTGCTGGGTCTGTTTATTTTGATTATTCCTTAATCAGATAATCTAATGCTAAGTCTATCACTAAAAATATTATTCACTTACCTCTAAATAATTAGTGTTTGTGTTTCATGTCACATGTAAAGATTCAGAAATGGGTGAACAGGCAGGAAAGAGGTAAAAAGATTTTCAGATATTTTGGTGAATTCAACGTAGTCTTTGAACCACATGAAACAGCTGACAAGCTGTTTTACCACTTCTAGAGCTATTATTGAAAAGGTGGATCCTTTAATATTACTAGACTAACTTTAGAATATTTTTTTCAGGGATATAGTTAAAGACATAAAACTAGATGACCCTGTGCAGGTCACTCCATCCTGCTAATACAGGCAAGCATTCAACAAAGGCCTAGTTTAAAGTTTTTAAAAAGCTTTATGGAAGATTTATTTCACATCCTGCAGCTCATGCCAAAAAACCTGAAAGCCTACAGTTCAATGAGAAGCACCGTTTCTAGATGTGTCTATGGATCGATAACCCTATGTTCTGGAAACGGTGAAGAGTATTTTCAGTAAGATTCGCAGTCCGAGGATTTAGGCTAGTCACAGATTATAGAAAATAACTCCCCTCTCCCCCCTGCCAAAGCTATTGGGAAATATCCTTTCTGAATTAACTGTGGCACAAACTGTGTACTCTAGATATTTTAATAATGCTAAGTAAAGCTAATCTGCATATTAAATGCTGCTTTAAACTTGACTCAAGTGATCTCTGTGGACCTGTTATGCCGACAAAAGACTGCACATTTTCTAAATCTCATCACGGCCCATGCCACTATGGAACTGCAAAGGAAAGAATTTGCTGTTTTAAGGAAAAGAAGCAAACATTTCAGACATCTTCAAGTACTATACACCATCATGGACTGTAGGGGGAAAAGAAACTGGAGACACCAGCAGAAAAAAAACAAACCCCAAACAAAAAAATCCCAACAACAGCAAAACAACAAAACCCAACACCTCCCTTCCTCTGCCCCCCCAAACCTAAAAAAACAACCCAAACAAAAAACCAGTCAGGTTGACCAGGTTAGCTATTCTGTGCAAACAAATATTTTTTTGTTTTCTTAAACTTAATTTTTTTTAAGTATTGTTTAGCTATTGTTTAAGTTGCTGCTTGAGTATATATCAACTGGTCAGACAAACATTCATTTTTGAGTACTGACTTTAATAGCCTTGGAAAAACAACTCTAGTACTCTTCTGGTTCTACTCTGAGCCCTCGTGCTCAGATAACCTCGATGCTTCATAAATCTAGTACATGCCAAGACCATATGAATAAATAAGATTGGGCAGGCTGTCACCTGCAAGAGATGTGATTATTTTTATTGCTTTGCTCTGGTTCTGCCAGAGCTTGTCCTTGAGTTTGTGGGTGTTGGGGAATGCTATTTCCTGAGTGTATGTGATGTAAAATGGACAATACTGAATTTAAGGCAAAATCAAACCAAATTTTCTATTAGTTTAGGTAACAGGTTTCCCAAATGCTTAAAATTCCTAGCATTCTGGTCTGTGCCAAAATAACACTGCTTTTAAAGGGTTTTATTCCAGGTTTTGTGGCATGGAATATATGACATGGTGGAGAAGGGAAAACAAGGAGAACTTTCTTTTTTCTTTTTTCCAGACAATGGATCTGTGTTTAAGCTCTGAGTTTTGATAGTCATTGAATGAAAATGATACTTGAAAACAAAATACTGTATTAAAGAATCTCATCTGCAGTGGAGGGTAAATGACTGACCTAACTGGGACTGACAATAGTTAGATTTCACATGGAATATAAAATGGTGACACAGAGAAAAAGAAACATCTGCAGTTATAAGGAAGGTAGAATCACAGCTTCTGACGTAAGAAAGTACAAGGATGCTGATAGAATACTTTCCTTAGGTGCTGAATGTGAGAAAGAATGGAGTAGATAACCAGGTATCGTTCTCCCTCTTACTTGCTTACACAACTGGTGCACATGCAGTAATTAAACTCTCTTTTGCTGGGGAAAAAAATTAGTCAATGGTGTGTGCTTCTGGCAAATCTTTCTTTCTCTACTTATTCCTAAGTATACAACCACAGGAGCTACCAGTATAATCTTTTCTTTCAGCTGAAGAATGGTATTAGAAATAGGAGAGCCAGCTCCTCCATTTGCCTCCCTTTCTGTAAACTTGCCTTTTTTTACCTCCTCAGAGTTACATCATATAAAATGTTAATAGAACATTATACGTGCTATGTTGAGGTCTCTTCAGACTTGACCCCATTAATAGAAAAGTATGAATTGCATAGAATGACCAAACTACTGGAACCAGAAACGTAACTGTGACTGTGGATAAAGTCATAATTCCAAACAGCAATTTTTGTATATTGAGGATTTTTCTGTAGATGGTGAAAGTCTCTTAAAACAACTGTAGAAAGCTTATTCACAGCCATGGCTTCCTTTGGCTCTGCTCTAGTCTTCAGACACAGCTTCTAGCCAAGAACTCTTGACCCGTGCTGCTGCTGTGATGGCACTTTGAAAGCTTAATTCAAGCCTTTGGTGTCACTGGGTCCACTGATGTTAATTATGAGGAACTACCCTGTGAAAAAAGACAGTCTCCTTCCTTGTTTTGGCATAACATTTATTGGCCTTCTGGGGTGAGGAAAGATCATGATGGCATATTCAGGTCACTCAAGTGACATAGCAGCTGTAAGCTTATCTTTAGAAGTTTGATTTCAGTGATGAGTTTTTATTGGCAATTGACAGTAGCTAAAAAATATGATTAAGTTCTCACCCTCTGCCAGTTTGTCTTAATTTATACTTATTGAGATAAGACGACAGCAGTTTAAATTATTTTGTATGCAATGCTAATATCCTCTCTTCTGTCCTGAACCGTTTGGCAGAGATTGTTATTGTAGAGAGAAGTTATAACTATGTGTGTGTTATGATCTAGGTTTCATAGTACTCTGTCACTAAAATGTAAAATTCCTCAGTTTAGAAGAACCCAAATAACAACAACAACAAAGCCCAAACCCTGACAAATTCAGATGCGCTAAGTCCGTTTTATACCTCTTGGTGTTATGGGTAGCTGCTGATTTCAGTAAGTTCAGGTTAGGTGAGTGTAAGACAACTTGGCAGCAGTGTTTGCTACATTTTCTGTTACAGGCGAATGTTGCATCTTTTTCTTTGATAGGAAACTCATTTTTGATATAGTGCCAAATATCTTGCAGGCCCCCTTCAAAGACACGTGGTCCAGTTCTTTTTACAATAGTTGATTTATTTAACTCTTTCCATTGATTGAGGACAGTGAGAATGAGGAGAGCAAATACAAGTAGTAATCTCCAGCTCTAATCAGTAGAACCCAGGCATATGCATGGCAATGCACCGGTTTCTGCAGCGTAGCCTTGCGTCGTACAGCAGATGTTGCTTATATACTGTCAGCAAACAAGTAGCAGTACTTTTAAAAACACGTGTGCTCTGGACTAGTGTATCGGAGTTAAGAACGTGAAGGTGAGATGAATAGGAGAGCCGGGCAGAGTGGGAATGAAGAATGACCGTGTTTCTAGTGTGTGTATTGTTTCCTGTTCCTTTGCAGGTTTCCGTGCCTGTCTTTTCTTAGAGATGGTGAGGGCAGGGAGGGAGAGGAACCACTAATTGTTGAGTGGCAATGGGCTGGTGGAAACATCTGTTTCAGATTACATTTGTTGCTGTAAAGTATGAGTAGGCAAAGTTTTCAAAATCAAACCCTTTTTTCAGAGATGGCTGCCTTGGGATCCTGGGAAACAGGCTTCATGTACACAGTGCTTGAGAAGTGTTTTTTGAAAACTGGTGTGGATGAACGCACACTTAGCTGTGTACTATTACTGAATCATAGTGTATGTTGAACAATTTGAGGATTCTGGGTTTGAGTCTTCAAACTCGGTCTAAAATCAAACAGCCAGACTAGTCAGGATATCAATATCAAAATTTGAAGACCAGTGAGGTTCATGGATCACTCTAAAAGGGTTTTATAGTGGGAGTGTGCATTGAACTGTAAGGCCCCAAGGCTTCTTTGAGAACCCCAGCCTTAATCAGCAGTTATGGAAAGAACTCATTCATTGGCACTTGCTACTTTGCCTGAACTTGCTCTTCTGACTGTGAGCATTATCATTCATTCCTTATGTTCCATCCCACTTGGTTTTTTTGCCACCATTCATTCCACTTGTTTTACCACAGTGAATTGGCCTTAGTTCATAGACAGGTGTTTCTCTTTTTTCATCAACCTCCCTAGTGTACTGTCTTTGCGGCTGGAGTCAATGTAAATGCAATTTTTGGAAAAGAACGTGCTCACCTTCCTACAGTCTAAGCAGCACTTCCATTCAATTCTTAAGGTGACGATTCTTTGTGTCACACTTCTTATCTTCGTGCTCTGTTACTTAACTGTCAAGGGATTTACATCATTTAGAGGAAAACAATGGAAATATCAAAGCTTCTTTGAGACTATTGTGACTTAATCATATTCAGTGACTATTCCAATTCCAAAGGCAGAACTGCTTGTCAGTAATTCACTGCTTTTCATTTCAATGTTTTGGTAATCATCTTATCCCTCCGAAAACTGTTTAGTCATAAAATATTCATAATTATAACCTTGATGCTACAATTAAAGTCATGTTAGTGCTTCTATTAATAAAACCTTCAGTTGTAAGTAGGTAAAGTTTATATATAGCTAGAACTTGTTATAATAGTATGTAGACACAAAGACTGTTTTGCACAATGAAAAATATTTTTTATTTAGAAATAGTACCAGTCTTTGGCATGGTTTAAATTTTATCCTATAACCATGCAAGTGAGACTTTGAGGAGCAGACAGTAGAATTGAATAGTTTTTTCTCCTGAAAACCATGGTATTTCCCTAGGGAAAAAAATCCTTCAATTTTGGAGGCTTAAGCTTGGAATTCATTCTCACTTTTGGAAAATGTTTCTATTTTGACCCTGTGACTGGCAACCTTCATGCAGTTCTGAGCTTCGAAGTAATGGACAATTACTTCATCAAATGCCACTGTCAACATCTGCAGATGTTCTTTCTGGGTTGGATTAGAGCAACACGTAATTTTACTTACAGTTCTGTAATATGTCAGTACTGTGGAAGAAACACTTGACATTGTACAATACCTAAAAGTTTGTGCAGAAATAACTTCTTTGTCTAATGAAAAACAAAATATGGGCATTTCAGTAGCTTATTTACTAGGTGAAAAAAGAGGCCAAACACCAAGCCATATCCCTTTAAAAAGCTGTATTAAAAGTTTGTTGGACTCAATTTGTCCCAGTGTTGTGCATACTTTTGTTTTCGAGTTCAGGTAGCTTTTCCATGTGGAGGTATTGATTAGCATGTGCTTACTCTGATGGTTTCCTGCTATCTAACAGCAAACCTGTGTTATTGAAACGACAGATCCAGATTTTAAATTCTCTCATGGAATACTGCTTTCTGACCATACAGTGGCTACTGCAGTGACTCTGTGAAATGATCATTATTGTGAAATATTCTGGAGGGTACTCACATTTGATATGAGCAGTAGGAGCCTGGCTGATAACTAGGAATTAATTAGTGAAACACCATATGTTAGCAGACACACAGCAGATGTGTGTGTGCGTGTACAGGGCAGAACAGAGTAGAAAATTCTACAGTTGCTATTCATGCAAGAAAAAAAGGCTACTCTAAGCCAGGATCCAAAAATAGCAACTTGGATTTGTTTCCAGTTGGCTTTCTGAATGCTTAATATTTATATTTTTACTATGGTTATTGTTGGGTTAATTCTATTTGTGTGACTCCTAGTATTATCTTGTTACATGATAACTGAGATCTCTTTTTTGTTGTTATTTTCCATTGACGCTCACATGCCAAAGCCTGTTGTGTCATACAGCGACTTTTCCAGGTGTGTCTGTCACTTATATTAAGAAAACAAAATCAAGTCTGTAACCTAAGCACTAAAGCCCTAAACTAGTGCTTATTCTTTACATACTATTCTTAGAGTATTGCTAAACCATTCCTTCAAATGAGGTTGTATTTTTCTTGTCGCAGCATTATTGTTAGTATCCTTTAAACTTGATGTACTTGATTCTCAAACTGCTGATTATTATTACTATTTCACATTACCTCAAATACTGCCAAATCCAACTGGACAAGATAACAAGGGGTCCCCTAGAGGCAAGGCAGATCTGACACCAAGAGCAAGTTTGAGTGGTAAAAGGCAATATCTCTAGAATCTGTTTCAGAAGTAGTCTGCATGAAGCGCGTTTTAAGAGTTCGTATAGAAAATCTGTGGGCAAGAAGAGAATTGCATGTGGATGGATGATTGCAACTTGTGGATGAAGCCAACTGTTAGCCTTCCAACAAAACTTCTTCCTTTTTTTTGAAGTCAATATTTTACTTCCTCCAAATTTTTCTTATGGAAAATTTTAGAATGTTTCAGAGTGAGATACAGCTTCATGGAAGATGCAGTTCCCCCAAATCTTGCAGTTTAGGTGAAAAGTGGGCAACTGGAAATCACAAGGGGAGGTTGGAAACAGGATGAGCAGCAGCACCAAGAAAGGAAATGGCTCATCTAAAGCATATAAGTAATAGAACAGAGCCCAGTGCTCCTGAAATCTTACTCAATAGCCTTCTGATAGATGAGGGGGTTTTATACCAGTGGATTTTAGAAATTTAAGTAGGCAAACAAAACAGTGTCTTAGAATTAAGTACTTGACACTGCATTTTCATAAATGTGTGGCAAGATATTCCTATGTCTTTATCAAGAGTGAGTTGGGCCATCTCAGTTGATCTGGGGAATATTATGCCTGTACACAGATCTCTGGTGCTATCCCGTTCTCACTTTTTTGCAACGACGTACTTCTCCCTTGTCCCTAACCTAGCTGATCCTTTTCCCTCTGGATCTGCCATCTCTCTTCCCGTACACTCAATTTCTTTACTTGTCAGTGTGGTTGAAAAAAACTTTTTGCATGAGTAGCAGTATTTAAGACAGTAAACAAATGATCAGTTTGGCATATAGACAGTTCAAAGAAACATCATTCAGTTGCCTTCTTAAAAACAGGAATCATACAGCAAACAGTTTCTTTTTCTTATTTTGAGTTACTTTCTGGCAAGGTTTTAGAATCTCCATCTCTTTTTGGCTTTTCTTCAAGGTCATGCAGTTTCTCTCTCTATTCTGTGCTTCTTATATGAAGGAGCCTTTTTTTGTTTTATCAGTGTTTTGCTTCACCACCTGTTTCCTCAAACCTGTTAAAAAGCCAAGATCAGAATTTTGCATTATACCAGTGTAAAAAGAATGAGGATGGTATGTATGGAGGGATTTATTTTTATTAATGTGTAATGCTTCTGTGGTTAAAATGCCTTAAGAATTAGGTGAGGGACAGATAACAGGTCATCGTCAGAAAGAATAGAGAGGTGCCCTTCGTTTTGCTGCCTCGTGATTGAAAATTGGAGTAGAAGTGCTGTGTCACATGGGGAGCCTTTAACACCAAGAACTTCAATAACAGAAGACTAATATGTAAGCATTTGCCATGACCTCTGTGATGTCAGTTAATTCAGGAAGCTGAAGTGATGCAGTACAAGGCAAATACCAGGAGAGGTCGTAGGAGCAGGATTAAAAGCATGAAAAACACCAAGGGACTGACAGAAAAGTTCTGTGTGAGGCAGAAAAGGGCAAAATCGGGGCCGAAAAGGAAATCAAACAGTCAGAGAAAGTGCAGAGTACCAAATCCAATTTGGTAGCTCAGAAGCCGATACAGTATATTACACTAATTGCGAACATAATTAAAGTGTCATCATCTCAAACAATCAAACTAATAAATATGACTTGGAGTTTAAAGATGCATCAAACTGCAGACCAAAATTGTCTGCTAATAAGATGTAACTAGATCATATACTGCATTACAGAACATTCAGGAAGATATTACAAAAATTAAAATCAAAAGCAAAGTGCTGTTCATCCCAGTAAGAAACAACAGGTTTTTAATAAAGGAATTTTGTAATAAAGGAAAAAAACCAGAACCAACTTGGTGCAGGTAAATTTGATTTTGCTTCTTCAAGCTTCTCTTTGTGTATATAAAATTTTCATCATACTATACACTAAAATAGTTTTCATTTAGTTATTAAATAATAAATTACTTCTGTTGGAGACTGGGAAAGTTAATCTTAATTAGGAATATATTGCATTCCATTTAATTATCAGGAGAAACTTTCAATAGTCTTTATGTAAAATATATCAGACTGTATGTCAGTGCCATTATTTTTATAGGGCAAATAAAGACATATTAAGAAAAAACCCTAAAGTCTATTTGTTAAATAGTTTGAACAATGTTTTAGCTAACAAAAACAATTTTTTGTAAAAGAAGTGATGAAGCTGTAATCAGGAAATGGCAAACAAAGAGGAAAAAGGAACAGCATACTAGTACCTAGATTTGTGGCCTCTCTTCCCCTACATTAACAAAAGCTATAAATCACTTCGATGTAAAAGTGGAAGAATTTTAAATACCAAAGGCAATACAGAGCAATTCCCCTAAATGCCTTTTATGTTTTAAATGGTACTACAGTGATTTCTTTGGAATGAAGTCTAGCTCCATTAGAGACAAATCTTTAGTTTTTAATGATCTGCTATTGATCAACCAGAAAGAATTGAGCCACACATTTAAACAATGGTCTCTATGTTTCCAGGTCTGCATTTTTGTATGCTTCTAGTTTGGATACTATCATTTGTTGTCTTTACAAATGTGCAACTTTTATTACTGTAGATTACTGGGTCCTACAATAATTAGAAGTTTGAGGCTTTGACATATTTTAACTAGTGTTTTTAAGTTGCTGCGATTAATTGTAATATTTTGAAGTAAAAAAAAATTTCTTTTAATTTGTGATATTGAGGTTGTAAATAGGACAGCTGAGTCATTAGGATATCTTTTACTGATTATACTGTGGTGAGTTAGACTTGCTTAATTGCTCTGACACTGGACAGGAAGAGAAGAGCTAGCAGTTCTTTTCCTTAGTCTTTTTTTGTTTCAGCTGGTCAGCCGTAAATTAAAGTATACTTGGACTCTAAAATGAGCAATGAAAATATAATCTCTTGATGGCTATTAAAAGTTCTTCCTCTAGAATCTGCTGTGTTATGATAAACATGACAGGAGCAGAACCAATTATAACACCTTTCAGAAAGATGACAGATTTCAGAGATAAATGTGAATATTCAGAGGGTGGTGTAACTTTAAGTCAGAAAACTTGTATTCTGGTATTTCCTTTTCATTTCAATGTAGGCAGGATTGGAGTGTTGGCAGCTGTCTCCAAGCTTACATACTGTAAGTGGGATTATGATTTGATGAGTGAGTATGTTCAGTGACTTTTTTTACTTCTGCTTAGAAAGTCTTTGATCCCAAATTGTAATTGCAATTAATTACTTACAGATCTATAAATTAGTAATGATTGCTTCTTTGAAAAACATTCAGTACTTTTATATTAAGAGATTTAGGATGATATATATAACAATTAGCATAATAAGTCTGGGAACAATTGACTATATGACTAGAAAAAGAGTCTATAAGATGTACACTGTTAAGATTCAAACCTCATCTTTAGGTATTATTCTGATCAAAAATGAAGCTTGTCAGCTATTTTACAGGCAAGGAGGTTACCCCTTGAAAGGGTGATAAATTTAGCAGTGGTTCATAGGGGCAGCACTGGGAATCTTGAGAAGCTGTGTCGGCTGCTCATGATCTAGGATCCTCCTTACTCTTGCTTCTGAAGCAAGTAATGCTTATGTACTTTGTATCATGTATATCCATATTATCTGTATTAGACATTGTGAAGCAACCAGCTAATTCCATTGAAGTATTGGAGAAGAGATCTTAAATAATGTAAATACCTTTGTTAGGTGAAATAATGAAGCATGACTGATAAACCTTGATATGAACAGCAATGACACATGCCATAACTGGGAGTTTCTCAATGTGTTACTCTTTGATGTGTAATCAAAGCAATAAAACAATTGAGTTTTGTCACTTAGTCACAAGATATGGGTTACTGAAAATCAGAATTTTCCGTACCAGTGCTTACGTACTTAACAGTCTAAGCAGTTAATACTGTTTGATAGCAGTGACGCATTCCAGCCTCAGCATGTGATGCTTGCTGCACTATTGGCATATGCCTTCTAGCTTTACCTATTTCAAGAACATGTAATAAGTAGTTCAGGCCACTGTGACTTTGACATTAATTTTTTTTTTTGACTGCATATTTCATTGCATTTACAAGTAACTGTACATTCTCTTCTGCTTTGCATCCCTGTCCTCAAGGTATCTGCCCTTTTCATGGTGCTCCTGCAGTAATTTATTACGTTGCTATGGGTTCCATGTTTTAGATTGCTGCTGCCTGAATAATATTTAGGCAATTGCCCCTCTGCCTCTGTCTTTGCTGCAATAATGTGTGTGCCCCTAGTAGAAGTGAGCAAACAATATATGAGCAAAAAAAGTGCTCAGTTTTGAACAGAAGCAGATACTGCAAAGGCACTGAAGTGGGAAGCTAAACATCAGTAGTGGGATGTCACTATTTTGTGACACCTCTCTACCTCTCAGGTAGGAAAGTTGCAGGAAACCTCAATGAGGTCACGGACAAATGCTAAGCTGATTTATGGGAAATAAGTGGGAGGTAGAGGTTCGGTGAGAAGCCTAGAAATAAAGATGCTATTTAACAAATCTCTATGAAGTTTCAACCCAAACACATTTCATCACATAAAATATGTGGGTCAAAAAAACCCCCATTATTGCCAGAGGCACGCTGCAGAACCTACTAAGGCTTTCCAAAAGTAGGAGATCTGTGTTGTATTTTGTAAAATTTTGAGGATGTAAATTTGATCTGACAATTTATTAAAATTTGGAATGTGTCCCTCACTCAGAATAGCTGGAGTCAAATTAAGATGCACCTTTGGTAGGTAACATTTATTAATTCAAGGGGATCTGTGAGTAGCAGAAAGAAAACGGAATAGTGGAGAGAAGCTGCTTCCATATGAAATGGAGACTAAATCTTACAAAGTGTGGATTTTAATTTTCTCTAAAGAGTTTCTGAGAACAATGTTTTTCATGAAAGCTAGAGTCATTTTTTGGGCTTGCAAGGAGTTAAAAGGATATTTTTTTCATGATTTGGTTGGGTTTTTTTAGGGGTGTGATGGTTAGGAAATTCCTTATCAGTTAGTACTGCTCTGGACAAAGAGTGTGGGTGCTTTTGCCATATATCCAGGGAGGATACTACTCATAATCTTATGAGGTATATTCAGCCATCTGTTCGTATTAGGGAGGGGAATAAGGGAAATAGATTTGTTTTGCAGAAAGAGTAGTTGTTAACTGGCACTTTTCCTTCTATTTTCAGTGCAACCTTTTAAAATTAATATTTTAGTGCTGGTTTTCCACTGATGAAAGGAAGTTGAGCTGTCTTCCATGTTCTACACTGTTTTCTGGTAGCTGAGTGCCTGGCATGTGCTATGTATATCCTTAATTATACAGATTTATGCTCTTCAACAGAGTTTCTTAATTTCTTTCCAGGTGTCCATTATTTCTATGTGGGGGAAAAAATATTACAGTTTTCTTTGTACATAATATGAGGTACTTAATGATTTCTAAATTCTACTTCCAATTAAAAAGCTACAGAAGCCCTCCACTAAAGGGTTCTTTATAGTAGCTTCTGCATGCGGAGTTTTGCATTAAAGTTGACATGATTATTGCTAAGCATCGTCTCTGCAGTGTTGAATAAACTGTTCTCCATCTCTTTAATTCTTCTGGTTAAAATCTTGCCTCCAACTGCTCATATAGATTGTGTACTGCACTGAATAATGTTTTGTCATCCTTTTGGTTTGATTTTCCTTTTGGTTTTCCTTCATCAAACTGTTAAACAACAAAACAACAAACCAACCTCTAAATAAAAAACCTAACCCACCCTTATTTCTCGAAGTTGCTTTCCAACCTCCTCAGATAAGTTCTAATCAGAGTTAACTGTTCAAAAAAAAAAAAAGATTCTTGGTACACTATACCACAGAAATATGTGAGTTTTAGGGTTAATGTTATTGTTCACAAAATCAGAAATTGACATTAACAGTGTTTTTGCCTGAGATCCCAGATGCTAAACAAAATGAGAGTTAATAACCTTGCACTAGCTGTAAAAGCAGTTAATACTGCAATATACCGTTACCTAGTTATCAACTGGGCAACAAATGAAAGAAATCCAAGCTGGAAATGCTTTGTTCTGAACTTAGTACTCATACTGAGAAACCAGAACTTGTGTGGCAAAGTGCTTTAACAGGTGAAACACAAGTGTTTCAGTAAGGGTGAGCTGACTACGAATAATAAAACAAAGTTACCAACACTGATGTAAGTTATTTAGAACCCAGGGAATATGTTTACAGAGCTGCAAGAGCCTGAAACAAATCTAAGACAGCCAAGAAACACTGGACGAAGTTTTGTCTTTGGTAGGCAAAACCTTTATTGGGTTAGTGACCAAAGCACTTGGTGAGACTGGTGAAATGAGCCCTAGGAAGGGAAGAGCTTAGTGGCTTAAATTTAAATGCTAAAAGCAAGTACAATAAATTAAAGCAAAAAAAAAATCCACATTAAAAGGGAATGTGTAGCTTCATGGGGATGTTCTTTGAGTCAAAAACCTCCACCTAAACAATATTCACATTCAATTAATCTTTTTAAGGAGGGGAAAAAATAGGAATGACAGAAGTACAGAATGAGTCAGTGCTAGCCAATGGGAAATGCACATGATCCACCCTTGAGGGGAAAGAAATTGGTCATGACTTGTGTCTGAAATGCTGAGCTTCTATTTAAATTCTGTTTTTAATAGGAAAAACAATGATAAGAAGCTGAGCATTTAGGCCACAGTATAGAACCTACTGACCTTGACAAAGTCATGCTTATCAATTTGAATGTGTGCTGAATTAGCCTGGTGGTAAATAAACATAAGGACATAAAAAAAGAAACATTTATGAAAGGTAGCCTGTCAGCCTGGTGGTGTGCGTGTGAACAGGACAGGACCTAGTTTATCAACTCACTCTACCTCTTTCTCACCTATTGACCATTTAGAGCCTTAGTTACCAGATATAATGAAGTAAATAGGACGTGTGCTTGACAAATGAATATTGACGAGGAAATGACTCATGGTTTTTAACCATTTATAATAAGGAGCATAGAGGAGGGTGCCTGAATTCATAAAGGTATTACACAACTCTATGGCATGGAGTACTTCCTGAGGATAATGCTCTTAGACATAGAGGAACACCACCACCTGCTCTTGAGGGAAGTGCTCTGCTTCTAGTAGCTCTCTCGCTGTGTTTTGACTACAGTCTAAAGTCTCTAAAATTTGTTTTCCAGTTGTCTGTTTTGCAGATTTGTACAGCTTTTACTTGGAAAAATAATATAGAAGAATTAATGATAATACCTGAATTTAAGAACAAAGATGCTTTTCTCCTCATTGTTTCAAATATAAGCTGTGTAGGACTCCTTTCTCCAAACCAAAAACATTAAGTGGAGAACAAGCTTTCCATGGTAAAACTTTACCCTCTACACAAACACTTAGTTTCCTTCCAGATGCAAATGGTCTAACCAAAGAAAAGCAGTTAATATTCTTGTAGAGGTTTGTCACAGATTATGTCAGGGAATGAGGAACAGTGAGAAACTTGTCATGAAATGAAAGTGGCAGCTGTGTAGGTTTTTGGGTTTGGTGGTTTCTTACCCTTTCCTTCCTCCACCCCCCCACCCCCCCAGAAATGATTATAACTGAGGGAACTGGAGACTGGCTGCACTTGTGAAATCATTCCCTAGATTTTCTGGCTTATTAGATGTATGTTGCTAGAGAGTTCAAGAATCTAAAAGATGGAAAACAACAAAATAAAATACTACCTTTCAATGGAAACTTGTGAGTAGGGAAGAACAACTGGTTATATTTCTAGAGTAGGGCATGTGGAGATGGGGCTTGGCTCAAGGCTATGAGAAACTTTGCAGTAGAGCTATACCACAAATCCAGGTTAGCACCTTGAACACATATCTAAATCCATTGTCATTCCACTTTCTTCTGTTAATCTCTTGTACAGCTTTGCTCATCACCATTTGGTTGCATAGGTTGAAAAGCACATTAAAATACATTACAAGCTATGTTTCTTGTATTATTCTCCCCCCACCCCCCTTTTTTTTTGTTTTCCTTGGCTGATCTCTTGCCTCACAGGTTGTCTGTGTCTTGTTGGGTTTTTGGCAGTTGTTCTGACCCAGTGGTTCATAAAATAAGTTGCCGGGAATGTTTTATTCTGTATTGCCTATTCCACCAGAGAGAACCTTCCTTCTGCACGCTTCTTCAACTCATTAGTTACAGAGCAGCATTAGTGTTCAGGTGATTGTATCGGCCATACTCATTGGGGGCTTTTCAGTTACTGTGTTAGAAATCTTAGCTCCATTGTCTGTTTAATTTAGATTGTAAAGTCCATTGAGAAGGATTTACGCATCTTCTGCATATTTCTTGTCATTATCTATAAGATTGGTCAATAACAAATTAAAGAATGCTTACAAATAATAAGTTGATGTTGCTGCTGTTTGCAGTAACCTGATACAGCTATTTTATTTTTTTCCTTTCTCAGAAAACCAGTTTTAAAATGGTATTGCTAATTAAGCTATAGTTTAACAAAAGTTACTTTAACTAACTAGCAAAAAAGAAAGGGGAAATGCCTTTATTTTTTCTCAAGTCAGAATATACCATCAGATCTGTTTACCTTGATCCATGACTATGAACCTCTTATTCCTGTTTATTGACCGGTAGCTCACATTTATAGGGGAAACCCTCACAAGTAAGCACTCATCCATGAAGCAGGCTATTCCCTACCTGGCTCAGACAGATTTTGACAAAAGGCTGCCCCAACCTGGTGGCTTGTCAAACCTCTTCTTTCAGCGACCCTTGTAAGATACTTGTTCAAAGCATATTTAGTTTGCAAATGAAACTGTTATTGCATCTCTCTGGACATTTTCAACCCATTGTTTTGTTCTGTGTGATAACATTTGCTTATGACAATCATTAATGCTTTATGAAGTGCTGCATTTTTTTGCTTAATGTCACTCCAAATCTCTTCTAAACAGCCTTGAATTGGGCAAGCCTGACTACCGAATGTGTGTGCTCACAGATGAACCAGGCACATTAACTAGGCAATGAGCTATTCACCACCCTGGTGTGGAACTGACTGTGTTTATGAAAGGCGTAAGAACAAATGTATTTCCCTTACATGTAATACAGAATGTAAATTAGATTTATAGTTGACAGTAGCAGTAGTTTAATTGGTATGGCAAATATAAGCTAAACTTTGATTAAGCTTTGGGCAGGGGCAGAGCACAGCACAATGCCTTGTTTTGTAAGAGAATGCCTGTTCCACCTCGTGGAATATTTTCCACCAAAATACTTTGGTCAGTTAAGGGTCACTTGTAGTGCACCAGGATGTGTAAGCGGTCTTGTCTGTATTATACCTGCACTACAGCACCTGTTACACTGGAAGCTGAGTAAAGTGCCTCTTCACCAGTTATGTACAATCCTCCTTTACTCATGTGAAAGTATTTCGTTGCTGCGTTTGACTCTTTCTACAGTACAGCTTTAATCTGAATCTCCCTGGGTAATGATGGTGACTAATAGCTATTTCAATAAAACTTTATTTTCTGAATTGACAGAAATACCTGTGATTAAAAATGAGTAATGAAGTGCTCATTTAAACTGAGAATATGCTCTGTGAGATGGATACAGTCATTAGAAGTTCATATGTTTATTCTGGTGAACTTACTGCTTAAAAGCTGGAAATTCACCAAAGAAAATTTATATTTGGATATGGGTTTGGATTTCTGTTGTTTTGGGTTTTTTGAAGCAAAAACAGGTAAAAGAAGCCAAAGCAAACTCTGTGTTGGTACAGTTGGCATATATTTAAGCTTTGAGATCTTGGTTCCCAACCAACCAGACAGTAGAGAACTTATAATAGTCCTGTCCTTGAGCGTAGATCTTCCTCCAATAACCAGAGTATGTGGCAAAAGGCAATGGCAGGGTCAGGACTTAGTGCAGAAGCAGACTTAAGAACATAGTGCTGTGGTGAAGCTTTGGGGTTTGCTCATGACAGAGGCTACTGAGCTGCATCCAGGGTTAGTGACTCCAGTTCCATATCTTGTGGAACAGAAGCGTGTGAGTACATAGCCCTTCACACGCTAAATTCCCTGATCTCAAAATATACAACTTTAAACTAGCTTGCAGCATGTAATTTTTTGAAAAAGAAAGGGTTTTTATTATTTTTTTTAGAAGCACTGTATTGACTTTGCTGCAGGCAGTAGGTAGAAGGATAATGACAATGTGCCTCAAGAAAGGATTTGTTAGCATTCAGTTAGATAAATGATTGCTGTTAGCATTCAGCTGGAATAAATGATTACTGCCAAGAGACAGCTACACTGCAAGCTCTTCAGCTGGTCTCTTTCAGTGTCACTTCATATAGTTGCAGAGCCTTCCAAAATCTTGCATTCAGTCTCCTAGCAGAGAGGTATCAGAATAACTGCCTTTGAATATTTGGAATAAAGGAAAAGCTACAGTAACCTCAGCAGCCCAAGAAACAATTAGCACTCTAGATAGTTGCTTTATAATGAAACAATCACTTATATTTTGATTAGAGAAGAAAAAGATGGTGAGAGGTTAAAGGAGAGACATGTTTGCTTGTGGCTTTTAAAATGTGATACCAAATGCAATCGGCCACCTACAGACAGAATTCATTAATACCAAATTTTATTTAATATTGGAACAGCAGTAATTTACTGCAAGTAATTGGGGGAAAAAAAATTGGACCATTTAACTTCTTTCACAGAAAATTTTCCTTTCAGAAGCTGCTATGAATTCCGGAGAAATGTGCGTCTCAGTCAGCTGAGGAAAAGCAGAATAATGGTGGTCTAATTCCAACACAAAATACAAACCAGGATAGTGTTAAATTAAGTCATACTATCATAAAGCTAGAGAGTCACTTTGTGTTGTCTCATTTACCAGGAATGATGGCTTGTAAAGGTTTTGGTGAACGCATAAAGTGTAATCAGCTCTAATCATGCAGATGAAATGCACCGTCCTTTGCAAACTGAATTCTCTGACCTCTTTGAATGTACACCTTTAGCTCAGCTTCTAGCGTAAAACTTTTGAAAAGAAAGGGTTAGACAAAGCTCAAGTGGCTTTTGAGAGTGGCAGTCTGTCAGAGGGGGATGATGGTTTTCCACCCAACTTTGGCTGTGTGGAATGAACCTGTCTCTGTATGTATGACCTCCCTGAACAGCCAATGCCCAGCTCCTGCCCAAGTCCTGGTGCTGCTGGTGGTGCAGGTTAGGGCCAGACCCAGAGCTCCTGCCCAGAGCTGGAGGATGGCTTCTCCCAGCAGCTGCTCCTGTTGCCTCAGGAGCAATGGGCACTGCTCACAGGTTCTCCTAGCAGCAGCAGGAGGGGCAAGGGGAAAGGCACTGCTGAAAGCTCTCAGTCCAGATCTGCCAGTGGGATTTGAATAGTAGAGTGCACAGTATCACTGACATGTTTTATAAAGTGATGTTGCTGTCTGCTTGTAACTGTTCTGAATCTAGGTCCTGTTTCTTCAGCCAGCTCTGCAGGCTGTGATCAAAAAACTTCAGCTGTACGGAGCCTTGGGAAGAACTGAGGGTAGACTTTTGGGGACATAAGTATACCTGAAAGAACATTTCAGGCTTGCAGGGAAGCAAGGTAGGAGAGAATAATGCATGAATTCTTTAATAATTCAATATATAAAAAATTCAAGATGTGATTTAATTTGATAAGAATCTGTCAAATTTGAGGATTTACCATTTCCTTAAGTGTCATAATTATTCTTTTGAAATCCGCAAGAAAAATAACTGTTAATGGTGTACACAAAAATGCAACTGTCATACAGAATGGCTTCAGTGTACATGCTCATTTAAATGTCCATACACAAAAATATCATGCCTGTTACAGCTGTTGGTGTTACTGATATATTTCTTGGTTTCGTCATAAGAGTGTTTTTTCTGTATTTTAGTTTAAATTAATTTCCAACCAAAAAGCTGATTTTTTTCTTTATTTTCTTTAAAACAAACAACCAACCCCACCCCCAAAGCAATAAACACATGACATCGATTGTGCTTATAAAGGAGATGTAAAGGTATCTGGCTAGTTCACACAAGTATTCCTAATTCGATGTCCAGCACACAGCATGGGGAAGGTAGGGAGAGCTGCCTTCTTTCTGAAGCTCTACAGGTATGAGAAGGCAGAAATAGTAGGTGTCATCTGCTCGAAACTGGGTGGAGTACGTACAGGAAAAGCTAATGGCTCAGGAGCCTTTGTGAACATGCGGAATGTGGTACACACTGGACTTTCCCAAGGAAGGCAATTGCCAATTATTCAGATTGACTTTTAGGCCAGCAGGGAAAAAATTGCCTTTCTTCACCTGGTAGTTGCCGAGAACCCCGATGCAGTCCGTGTTGGTGTGCTCTTCCGTAGGTTTTGAGCCCAGCAGTGACTATGTCCTACGTTTATAACAAGTTGTTGAGTTAGTGTAGAAGTGGATAAAGGGGTAGGAGCGATCAATGCTTCACTGAAACACTGCCTTGCACAGTCAACTCTAGGTAGAAAATTTCTTGCATCCTGAAGGCAAAACGTAATCCTTCAGCCACAGGCACTAAATACAAGAGCGAGGTCGTACATGGAGTGAGGGCTGTAGATGCTGGTAGTTTTATTTAGCTGTTCAAATTCAAAAGCCTGTGGTCAGATTTTTACCTCAATGGAATTATTGTGTCAGGAAATGTGTTAGGTTAAAGTCCGGATACCTGTGTTGCCTTTGAGAAGGGAGCGGTGCATTCTCACAAAACGTGGTAACTTTTTTGGAGGATTGTAACACAGTCCCCGAATTGCTCTATCGGAATGACTGGCACTTTCCCCACATTTATTCTGTTGCCCCTTTTACGACTGTTGCTGTTTACCCCCTGCCTCCTAACTGGCAAATACAGCTCTGTGTCTATAAATAGCTGCTATTCATTGCAAAAAAGCACCTCCTGAAAGCAGTCGCATTCTGATTGAGTGTTTAAGTGGCAATCTGAGACCACCTATCAGCACCTGCTCATCTGAGATTCATTCTACTTTGAAATTCACTGTCTTAAGTAATAGTATTCCAATCAATATGTGCTTGAAAACATCTTACAGTCTTTCATAAAGAGACAATCTAGTGCCATGAAAATTCCTTTAAATAGGTAAATTTAAATACTTGCTGGCCTATTAGTGCACAATGAGATTTTATTAATTAATGGTGTATTCTTGTCTTTGAATTCAAGAATAAAGGCCTTTCATAATTGTCCAGAATTCTCTCCTTGCCATAGTATTCCAGCATATTCTTTTAGCAAATGTCTATGCTCTGCGGTTTTTACTTTAGAAATACTGTAGTTTGGATTGCGAAACTGAATCACAAGCAGCTCGGTTTGTACGCGTCAGGTGCACTGAAGCAGCCATGAGTCAGTATTGACTTAATTTCTGCACTGTGTCTTTTAAAAATATGGAGCTTGATGTCTTGTGTAATTCTGGAGAGTCATAAGGAAAGGCAACAGAGGAGGGATAGCTGCTATTTCTAAGCCTTGACTTCTTTCCCACAAGGCAAAACCTTCATTATGTATTTGTTGCTCTCCTTTCACTCTAACCTTGACCTTTTCAACTGGCTATTTAATTCAGGATATTAACAACCTCACTGTGTTCAGTTTATGACCTTTTTGTACAGTTTCTCACACAACTCTGAGAAAATTGACTTAAGGCCTCCTGAATATCTCCTCTCCTGTGTAGGAGCCTGCAGTTTGTTTTTCAAGGAAGCGCTCTGCTAGTCCATGACAATTCCCCTCAACTGAACAAATTTAGTACTTTAGACCTTTCAACTCCCTTGTCGGTGTTTGCTCCCAAACAAATTCAAATTTTTGGATGCAGGAGGAGTGCTCATGTCTTAACTCTACAGCTGTAGCTTGTCATCACTGGAGGCTCTTGGAGGAGCCAACAATGCATTTTAAAATTGAGTAGGTTGTGCGGTGAATGGGTTTGGGGTTAGTTTTTCTTTTAATTATCATTTTTGGAAAACCAACTGGATTTTCTCCTTTGAAGATGCCCAAAAGTTAGTATCTTGATTTGCTATTAGTGCCTGTTTGCAAGTATTTCTCAGCTGTTATGGTGCAACGACTGCAAAATGGGCTTTCACTGACTCCCAGTGTGCACTGCTTCAGGTGTACCTGTGCCAGGTGCACTCATATCTGCCTGTCAATACTGTATGTTTTAATAAACTGGCAAAGAAGAATAAGGGTATTAAAAGAAATTAGGTGCACCGAATTCCTTTTTACAAGACAGGCTGCTGTTCCCAGTTTCCAGTTTATCCACAAAATTAGTTTTCATTTCAGGTATTAGGATGAGTTGAATTGCCCTTTTTTCCTGCTTCTAGTGGTAACAATGATTGTCTATGGGGTTTTTTGGTTTTGCTTTTTCCTGGTAAAAATACCAGAAAATGCCCATGAAGACACAATTCAGATGGGCATGAAAAACTCACTGTTCATTCTTAATGTTTGGAGAAGCCGTCTGCTGGAATTGAAGTGTCTGGCTGTGTGAGAGGACTGTTGAAGGTGGCATTGGCATTACTAGATGCAGCGGTTAAGTAATCAATCTTGCTTTCGATGCAAACCCAGAAGAGCAGGCATAAGAGCATACTTATAATGGTGAATAGTGGAGCAGAACTGATGAACTAGCATATTTATTTCACCACTGTGAACGGCATTTTAAAGCACTAGCTATTTCCTCCGGCACACAGTCTGCAGTGTTCTCTTTGTAATGTGTTGGGGGTTGGGGTTTTTTTTCAGAGTCCTGGGTACTATGAGTCACTCGCCAATTTGCATTTGCACTGTTGCTAAAGTCTCACAGTTGTTAGATTTGAGAGACTATGTAGCAAATCCTGTCGATTTTTGTTTTTGTTATCCTGGTCTGTAACTTGTTGTGTGTGGTAACATAAGTCACTTGATGTAAAGAACAACCCAGAACTGAATAACATTGACTTTTAGAGTTAATGAATAGTGTACAGATGCCAACATTGTGTCTGTGTGAAGTTGGATTCCCAATTAAGAGCTTGCATTTTTTTATGTGCGTATTTTCTATTATTTGATGATAGATAGATGTTTTTATCTGGAAGTTCTCAACAACAGAATAAGGTGAACTCTGCCTTGTAAGTACGTAGGAGTGCAGGTTGGAATGACTAATGACTCGCCTAGATAGTCAGATACTGAGGCATAAAGTTGATGGCAAAAAGTACATTTGAAAATGTGAGCTATGTGTAGGTGAGAACCCACTAGCGAGAACTGTACTGTCCTGTTATGCATAGCAAAATCTGCGAACATCAGCTATCTGCGTTCTCCTGTGCACAGTACGAAATACCTTGTAAGAAGTCTCGCAGCTGGAAGTATGCAGCTTTCTACATGCTTTATGGGTAACTGGGCTACGTATGGGTAGATGAGGAAAAAAAGTATGTGTCAAAATATTCTAAAGCATCTATCAGTTTGAAACAGATTTTTTTTTTAATTCAAGATGAAATGTGGTGGACAGGAGGGCTTCAACATTTTTATAAAACGTTTCCTCTTTAGTAATCATCTTGGACACAAGTTTAAGCAGGCAAACAACTAAGCACTGAGGAGATTTTTATAGTCGCAGAGTTTAGTCCCAATACTGAGAAAGTGAGACCTTGGCTCTGCAATCAAATGAAAGTGTGCTGACTGTAGCGCTGGCCCTCAAATTTAGTGAAAGACTCTTAAAGTAAGTTAAAATAAGTTTTCAAGTATTTTTCTTGTGTGCTAACATCAAGTATCTTGAGGCAGATTTACTCACGTAGATGGTTCTGTTTTACTTATCTTAAATAGGAATGGTTTTGAACTTTATTATTGTGAAGGTTTGACGCAGATGAGTTTTACAAGTAAGCCTCACAGTGAGGGCACTTCCCAGATTGTGATGGCTGTGGGTACTACACGAGGCATAGATTTAGACCAACTTCATTCCATCTGTACTACCACAGCACTAAGAATGATGATTGTATAAGCTAAACTAGAAAATATATCATAAACATCTTTTATGTTAGTGTAAGGTGCTAGAAGTATGACTGAAACTTTTATTTGTTCACTGAAGACTAGAAAAAAAGCCTTAAAGCTTGTAATATCAGAAATAAAACTATACCGCTCTAAGGCAATTGAGGAAGAAAAGGTACATGTCATCTGGTAGCAATAGTTCTAGTAGGGAGTTCATTCTAGGCGGTGTGTATCTATTATATAGAAAGGCCCTTACTCTTACATAAATACAACTGTATTTTATTTTAAAATCAAGAATCTCTTTTATTTGTCAAGAATAAAATTCTGATAATTACTTACAAAAGTAATGGGCTAGGATATAAATGGCCTCAAACTGCACAGTGGAGTTTTCATGTGACAGATAAATTACAAAATAGGCATGATCCTGACCAAACAGGATTTATGACTGTGAAGGTCAGCAAACTTTGTAATAGCGTCTTTCTAATTTGAAATTTATTGTGCTTATCTAGGTTGCTCTGACTTGCAAATGGATGATAAATTCTAGTGTACAGATGTTCTCACAGACTGAAGTGCACGTTACCTCTTAGCTTATTCTAATGTGATTAATAGAGGTGTTAAACTTTTACAAGATCGGTATCAAAGAGCACTGATTGCCTTCCTCATTAAGAGGTACTCTTACCTTATTAAGAAGGTGCTCTTTTTACAGCCAGCTTGAAGAATAGGAGGATACAGGTGCATTGACTTGATGTTTGAATGTGTTTTATAATGCGTTGGCAATTGGTAACCTTGTTGGCCACCAGGCTTCTCCCAGACAACCACAGCTCCTAGTTCAGTTGCACCAAACAATTAGAGGAAAAACAACATCAAATTACTTTTCTGTCGCTGATGCATCTGAATGTGAAGTTGCATATCATGCTTCTCCTAAAAGGACTTGGAAGTGGCTCTTTCTGTAAGCAATGAGCACCCAGATGTTCTACCTCACGACATCACTGATAATTGAGAGCTGCAACCTGTTTGCATATTGTTAAATTGTGAGATATTTTGTAACCCCATAAAATTAATCCAGCCTGTCCAGATATATAATTGTCAATCGCATCCTGCTGCAGAGGGGGTGAGTGAGCTGTTGCCAGTCGGGGTTAAACCAAGACAGTTATGCTGGTAGCTATGTTTTGCAGATCTTTCTGGGGATTCCGAGCGAAAGTAGAGTGCTATCATATTGACTTGCTGGCAATGACTAGGGGAGTTATGATGACATTCAGAGCCTGACAGCACACAAGCCATGCTGCACCTTTTGCGAGCAACATCTACTTAGATTTCCAGGGAATCCCACTGCACTGGGATATACAGTTGAAAACAGAATCCAAAGTTCTCAGGAGTAACCTAGCAGTCTGGTAAGTGTAGATCACAATGGCCTTTTTTTTCCATTTGGAACATATGACAGGATGAGTTTAAAGACAGAAACAGGTTTAAGATTTGGAAAAAATGTAAAGGTTAAGATCAGATCATACGGAAAGTCATGGGCCTCCTATAAATTCCCAAATATTCTACTACAAACAAGACAAATAAGGGAGATAGTAACATAGGATGTGGTATTTTAATCTGGTAGGTCTAACAGTTATAAAGTCTTTAACAGTTCCTCAGGTATGGCACTGGAATGGCAACAGAGCTGTTTCCTGTTACGTGCACCACCTACAGAAAAACGGGCTAGAAATGCTGTTGGACCTGATATTGCATTTTAAACACTGGAGATCGCATTCCTTTCATTTAGGAAAAAACCTCCAAGACTCCAAATATTTGGCTAGTTGTTCAGATTGAAACTTCTTATTAAACAAATCATGTCGAATAAGCATAAAACTAAGCAAGTCATACAACATCACAAAGAATGCCTCAGAGACAATGCCATTTCACAGCGGTCCAGAAACACCCTTACGTTACTGAACAGTCTGCTAAAGTGAGAATCAGGTGATCACCTGTAGGCTGAAACTTCTTTCTGGCTCGTTTCTGATTTTATATATCCTACTCCTAAAAAAGTCAAAGACACCTTCAAGGACTTAGCAATAGAATGATACTTGTTTGTAAAAAGTGTCTTTCAGAGGGGTTGTCTACTGTCTCAAAGGTTGTGGAGGTTTTAGTATTACCACTAGCTGGTTTTGGTAACTTTATTCAATATCCATGTGAACTCAGGGTGTTTTGATAATAGTTGAAATTAGGTAGTTAAATTTCTGAATACAGCTTCACAGCAAATGACACAATTTTAAAGAATTTTATCTTATGCATGTGTCTTTCTGACATTTTTATTCACAGGAATACAAAGCTCTGCAAACTTTAGTTGGCTGAAAAGCAAATTGTGTGCAAATTTACAGAGAATAATGAAAGCTAGAACAATTGGAGCTATATGTCATTTTTAGCAATCAGTTTTGATTAAAACTAAACATTGGCTCCTGCCCAGCATAGAGTAGATCTTCCTTTACTCACACAGCTTTTTCTTGCATGTTTCCTTCCTTATTTTATGGAAGAATAACACCACAGGGGTTCCACAAAATGCTATGTTTAAGGGCTGTGATTCATAAAATACAAGAGAATTCTGGCATTTGAATTTTATTGATCTGTTTTCCAAGCACAGTATTTCTTTGTGTGACAGAAGTCTTGTTTGTCTGTTCCTAGTTAGTAATATGAAGAATTTGCTTCTACTTGCTCTTACAGTCTGAGCTGCTGGTCTGGATATGGGACAGACTGAACTACAGCTAGGAAGGAGACCATAATTTGTCATATGGGTAAAAGCTGCAGCTCAGCGCTGAAGTTGAGAGAGAGGAAAAAAAAAGGTAGAAAAACATTTTTACAAGTAGAGTTCAACCTCTACTAGCTGTGAAAGCAGCAGTAATTACGTATTAATATGTACTTAGAACTGTTCTTTTTTCCAGTATTCAGCAAATACTCTTCCCAATGTTCAAGCAAGCAAAGAGAGGGAAGAAAACACAGGTAAAAACAGTGAGCTGAAAGTGATAGTACTGAGGTAACAAAGTTTCCTAGACTACAGTAATAAGAATAAAATGCAATAACTACTTACCTCATACTATTTTTCCAAATGACACAGGAAAAATACGGGATTCTGAGCAATGTGGTAGTGGCTTATCGGGTCACATGGGCTAGATCATTGCAAGGCAGCTCAGAAGTAAACACACACACGAAGAACGTCCAAGGAGTCCTGATGTGAAGTGAATGTAGGACATTAAGTAGATTTGGACAAAATCTACTTACCTATAAGAAGCACTAATCCATGATAAGTTTTCTATCCAACTTATATTAAATAGGGGGCAGTACATGAAGACACTTAAGTGTTATAATTTGATCTGATCCAAGGAAAATGTCAGAACAAGTTACAGAAAAATACCTTTAAGTTTTTGCATTCCATATTTTGTAACTAAAAGTTTATTGCATTTTGGGTCCTGCAGATGTTATTGAGGGCGGTTTTCCTGAAAGTCCTTTAATACCAGTACAAATCTATTTCACTATAAAAACTATTTCCAGTTCCAGCAAACATGTGTTTTATGGACGCAGCAATACCTACACATGCCAAAAAAATTTAATGTTGATATAAAGTATTTATTGACTATTAATTTTATGATTTTGTAAGATTTATTCTAATGCTGCTCTGCCAGGACCTTTCTACGTACAAAGAGATTTATAAAGTTGCTGACTTTGTGTGAGAGTAAATATTTGGAGAATGCATAGGTTGGCTCTATTCTTTTCACAATGGCTATCAGGAATAGCAGCAGAAAAAGCCTAGTATTTTTGTAGCACAGCACTGAAGATCATTCTGAAGTACACAGAAACGCATTCTTTTTCAAAACTTGAGCTGATTCATAAACTACAGAGTGTGGGGAAAAAGCAGAGCAAGCGAATAGGATAAATAGAATGCAGTGATGTGCAGTAAGAATGCTATGGGGCTGCTATACAGCTGGGGTCCAAGTGGAAGTAGGTTTCTGACTGAGAGAAGAATAACAAAACCCCCCAAAGCATACCCTACGGAGAGTACTGTGATAGAGGGACTGGAATCTCGTAGTAACACGCATTACATAGGAGAAATAAATAATTTTATGATTTTGAAGTAACGCCATGTTACTTCTTCAAGCTAAGTTAGAAATAAGATCCATAAGCACCTACAGGCAGGAAAACACATAAAAGTCAATTACTTTAGTGAGAAGCTGTTGCATTGCTACAGTAAAAGCATAAAAATCCAGCAGCTATGAATAACAAGAGGAGAAAGGGGAATAAATCAGATGATGTTAATAATGCAATTGTCTGGGTTTTGAGATTAAAATTGAGATAACATCAGTATAAAAAAAAGTCCATTCTTAACTGGAAAAGCTACCCTAGTGCAATAGTTTGTAACTTTCCAGGAACAGGAAATTCTTCTTTTTCTTTTTTAAATGTTTTTTTCTTAGTATTTAACTGAACATACTACTAAATAGATTCTACTTGGGTTTATTCCAGTGTTCACAAAATACATTATAAATGCTTTATTTTATTGCATTTATTTGAGCCTAATAGAAAAGGCAGATGTTCTAATTAATATTTTTGTATAGGTCCTCCCAAAGTAAAAGAAATTTCCTCACATTCTTCAGGTACCCAGGGTAGGAAGTTTCTGAATTCCATTCATGATAGTCTCCAGAGGAGAGTACAGAGGTAGCCTTTCCCATTATAGTGTGTTAACACAAGTTCAGAGATTAGGAAAGACTGAAAACTCATCTGTGTCATTCGGATGAAGGTAACGGAGCAGTGAGTGGGAAGGAAGAAATACAGTACTATTCCATGGAGAGAGAATGCAAGGGGAAGGGTGTGAAATGACACCCTTGGACTGAAAAGACATTTATTCTAATCATGGCATGGCTTTTAAGAACAAACTATCTAATGCTGCTCTGCACTGCTAAACTCCGCACCTCATTAGTGCTGTTGGTACAGTTCACATTTAAATGGGAGATTCCTAGCAGGAAAGTCTCTTCAGTCAATCCGAATCTCTCATGTAATGCGATAGGAGCTTATATTGTGACAGGACTCAGTTTGATTTGACTTCCCAAATATGTTTATATGCTTTCGTGTAACCAAAACTAAAGTGAAGGTGCAGCAGATGGCATTTGAACTAATATTAGTCACTACTTGCTGGAAATATTTATGCTTTGTTATTGAGAACTAAAGTCTCAGCTTGACTTCCATAATTTAACAGCATTCTGCCCTGGAAATTCGCTGAGACATGGCATTTCCAGAACCAAAATAATTACTCTTTAGAATTAGTTTTATCTACCTCAGGAGCAGAAGTCATCAGTGGTAGACATGAGTTAGTACTGAGCAGGTATTTGCAACGGGGAATTTGCTGCAATACTCCCTATTTCACTGTTACTTTAAGTTAAAAAAAGGATACCCTGAATTTTGTCCTGTTGTGTAGATGTTCTCACAAGGAGATTCAGGGTATTGTCATGGGAGTGAGCCATCCTAGCCCTCTCAGTAAGCTAACTAAACATTAAGAAAGGAAATGCTGGATTTTTAACTGTTTTCTGTTCCTGATTGAGAAGAACTGGGAACTTACCTTGAAAGAGAAACAAAAATCAGAAATTCTTTCTCCTATTTTTAATGCTTGCCTACTGTTTCTTTTTTCTCTTAGCTTTCCCCTAATGATCAAGAAAAGTAACTTACTTAATGTATGCTCATTAAATACTAAGCCAAAAGTCCACAGAAGTGCATTTGCAATTGAAATGTCATTTGCAGCAATGAGGACACTTTCACTTTAAGCAGTATTGGTTATTTATATGAAGTACTAATCAGAAGTTTTAAAAAATGGCATCGCGTACTTAGTTTATTAACACCTCATACGTATTTTGAACATGAAACACTTGTGATAAGTGTAATAAGAATCTCCAAATGAGATTTATGGACTCAGAATTGTTTGGTAAGGGATAGGATCGAACATTTTGATTTAGGAAATCACAGGCAACTTGAAAATGAAAAGAAGAAAAAGTAACTGACTGTTACTTTGCCGGCCAAACCGCTGGCAGTTGTCACACCTTTTTCCTTGATAAGAAAGGAGACAAGCAGAAGCCACATACTTGTTCTTGGTAGTTAGGAAAGAAACCTCTTTTTTTTTCTTAATTTTTTTCTAGTTTTGCTGTTCTTTATCCTCATGCTTGAAGCACTGAGAGCTGATTTGGAATTTGATCTATGATTAAGATAGGAAAAGAGTTGGTCTTTTCTGTGTCCAGGCAGCCTGTGTTATAGCTAGCTGCCAGTCTCTCTGTTGGAGGACCATATCCACATTCAGCTACTGTCCATCAGGGAAGACACAGAGCAAATTCTGCGATCTAGGAGAGATCTTAGACCTCAAGAAAACAAACAAAAAAACCCCCCGAAACAAACTACCTTCACCCTCTGCAGTTGGGAGTGACTAAATGAAGGAATAGGGAATTTTTTCAACCAGAAGATTGAGATGACAAATTCTCCAAAGTCACAAAGAGTTACGAACTGAAAAGGCGGAAGTGGAGTGACAGATTTGACAGATTTTTTTTTTTAAGACCAGTAAAATGAAGTGTAGAAATGTAGTCTCTCTGAATGCTCCACCACTGCCAATATTAAAGCATAAATTAGATAAAAACTTTGTGCAAGTAGATAGCTAGGCATAGCTGAGTCTGCTTTGGAGCAGGAGAATAGACTGTATAACTTAAAGGAAACCCTTCTTCCCTTTTTTTTTGCTATGTTATGACTCAAGTTGATTTTGTTGTCATTGTTCTGATCCGCCCAAATGAGGGGAAAGATGTTGGGGCATTTTCCTACATTGCTTTATTCTTTATCAAAACAATTAAGTGCTTTCTCTGTCTTAAAGGAGGCATGTTTCTAATCGGCTTTAACAGAAGTTTGGTGTCTGCCAGCCGAACTAATCTGCTTTATCTACTATCAGAGGATAACTTTACAGGAAGAGTTATGAAAATGTGTTTATTCAAACACGAAGAGAAGGTTTCAAATGCATGCTGCTGAACGGGTTATATATTGTGTGAAGACGTAGATGGTTTGAAAGGAGACAATTAGTACTGCCAAAGACTCTCTCCCAAATGGATAGTGATATTTATGAGGCAATGGGAGTAACAATGCTTCGGCTTTCTTCCTGATATGTCTGTCTGACAGTAAGTGAATTTTAGTGCAAGCGTAACTGCTCTGAAGTTGGCAGCTACATCTGTCTATCGTATACTGTACCAGCTATGGTCATCTTGGCGCTGTGTGGGAAGACGTATGAGTAGGCTAGCAAAAAGCTATCTTTTATGATAATGAAGCGTAATAGCTTGGGAAAATGCCTTTCTGCGGCGATGCCTGGACTAAAAGCAAGCCAGACACATCAAAGGAACTAAATTGACAAGGAGTTTGAAAAATAGGTCTGGGGACACAGAGGAACAAGAGCCTGGCAAACGTGGAAAGGAATGAAAGTCTAATGGAGAATATCCATAGAAAAATAAAGTCTGAGAATGAACACCTCTTTCTAGAATTCAGTTACTGCTGTACTAAATGTGTTCTCTTAGAAGGGGTTTCAGAATTTATGTTTTCTGTCAATCATTCTTCCCATGCAGCTGCCACTTTCTATTTCTAGTTTTAATGAATCTCTCTGAAGATACCTTTTGAGAATTAGACTGGCTTGTATAGTTTGTCGCCTTGAAGAGAATGAAGTCTTTTCATGTGTCAGGAAAAGTAATAAGGGATGGATTCTTGGAGTTGGGAAGCTGGTATCTTTTTCTTATTTGTTGTTTTCTTAAGAGACTTTAAAACCAGAGCAGTCATAAGTGAGCAAGGGTACTCAGCAAGAGCTCCAGGAGCAGCAAATTAAACTTTTTGAGAAGGTGGCCCTAATAAAATCATCAGGGTTTTGGTCAAGGAGTTGAATTTGGTATCATTTTGGGGTCATGTCACAGTGTTTTGTCTGTGAAAGTAGAATTAAGAAGAGATGCTTGAATTGAAAATATTCAAATATGCCATCCTTCTCTTGTATTAAAAAATACATTCCACAGGACTTGTTTTTAAATCTGTTTCATTTGCTTGTGCAAGTTCTGGGGAAATGGATAAAAAGATAACTTGAAAAATAAATTAGAAATCTGACTTTCTATGTTATTTGCAGCAGTTCTGCTGAGAAGCAAACAGGAAAACTGTGTCTTTATTAATGCAGTATATTTTGCTGTGCTTTTATTTAGATCTAGAAGCTCTTCTCTTGCCAGCAGAGTATGATCTTTAGAGTGGTTATGCTTATGTGTAAGGGCATTATACTTAATCAGTTAAGGCAACATGATTCAAACCAGATATTCCGGGATTTTAAAAGTTTTTTTCCTTTAAATATTCTAATGACTTCTTTTCTTTTTCCTCCGAAATCACACCCTATTCTTTTAATCCGGTAGTTTTTTCATTCATATACACTCCACTATAGAAGTATTTTAGGTAACTTAAGAAATCTTTTAGATTTTTTGACAGTGCTAGTGACAATTTCTCCAGCAGGTCCCTTTCTTCTATCTTACCTCAGTAATAATTTTTAATAACTAACTGTTACTGGGCACTTGGCCCCAAACTTCTTTTGTTCTGTTTTAGCGACCTCAATTTCCAGTCTGAAGGCAGTAGAAGCTGTGGGGCTCAGAAGCTATGAAAAATGAAGACAAAAATTAATTAGTTTGAACATAGTCTTAGATTTTCTTCTGCAAAAAGAATTTCAGTTTTGTCTCCAAAAAAACCTGCGGTGACTTGTCTTTCTGAACATGGTCTGTTTGGAATATGTGTTCCTGGCAAGGCACCAGCAGACCTGTCAATACTCTCCTGCCCTTTCTAGGTCACTGACAGCCCAGTAACTTGTGATTTTCAGTCCCTCTCTAATGGATTCATACCCGGTTAATTACAAAGGGCCATTTTCCTGGACTACAGCCAGTGTAAAGCTTTCTGAAAACCACTTTTCTATATGTATCTGAACTTTTTGCTCCCAAAAGGTGAGAACTGCGAAGTTTGCTGTTCGTCCACAGAGCATATGGTAGTAGTGCCAATTTCTATAGGACCAACCTACGTGAACCCTGATGGGGAGGATTTGTCCTTTGGAATGAAAGGTTAATTAAATGTCTTATGGTTTTGAGTCCTTCTTTTTATAGTGATAGTGCTGATTTTTCGTCTCACTGCAAATTCGAATAATGTCAACTTGCCTGCAGCAGCACTTACCGTGTATCTTCATTATCTTTCAGAAGTCTAAGAGCAATTCACCTAGACCTATTTAATTCTATTTTCTAGTGAAAAGTAGCCTTCAAGTTTGAGGTATTCACACTGCATTAAGCAACTTTGGACTGGCAGAGATACTATGGAGGCATGTCTTATGTCGGCAAAATGCTTTGTGGTAGGAGTTAAAGAGAATATGGTTAAAAACTTTTTGAGGATAATTTTTGGTTTGAAAATAGAGAAGAAAAGTATAATAGATCTGTGTTCAATTGTATTATTTGCATAATAATGTAATGTTTTGAAGAGAGAAAACTTAACTGGCTTCTCCTGACAATTTGTTTTTTGTTTAAATATAATGGTGGTTCACCAAGGCTTCTGATAGTGTGATTGTTTAAGTTTTCAGCAATAAGTCTTTGAAAGACCTGTGGTAGACTCTCAATGAACTATCATGGGATTGGAAGCATGGGGACGCAGCTGAGAAATCTGACTCTTTTCCTCCTGGAAATTTTGTGAAGGTTTTGCTCTGACGTCAACAGAGATGAAGGCAGTTTCTAAACCATAAGTTTTGGTAAAAGATATAACCCATCATAGTGTACTTGTTTCTGGAGAGAACTCAGTCTTATGAGAGGTGACGGCTCATCTTACGATGGCTATAAGATGTTTTTGTCTTGTGCTGCCTTTCCACTTAGGTGCTGAAATTCCCATCTCTATTGTCCCGAGAAGACGGAACTGTTTACGAATTGCCAATCTTTGCAGCCCAGCCCAGCACATTAGCATAGCCTTAATTACTGCCTGTTTATCATGTGGCAGTTCAACAGTTACTTCATAAATAGCTGAAAAGTGCAAAAAGACATTTTCAGAGATATGTAGAGGTAGAGAGGAGAATTTCCCAGGATAAGCTTTTTCTCACTGAGTTAGAATCCTTGAGTAACCTTATCTTGATGTAAGTCAGTGCTGCTACTGTGAGGCTGCGAATTGCAAATTCTCAGTAAATCCATGTCTTGCACTTCTCCACTCTAAATCAGTCCCTGATATTTAGGGTTTTTTCCAATTAATTTAAGATTATCGGATTTTAAGCACAGAATGCACTACAGTGAACCTATAAAGGGGATCAGATGCTTTCCCAAAATTTATTAATGAGTACATTTGGGAGAACAATTTCTTAAGAGGAAAAAATAAATGGTGTCCTATTGTTTTGGCTTAAGGAAACTAAAAATATACAAAAATAGAAAAAGTCAACATTTTCAGAATGAAACATTAGAAAGTTTTGTCCTGAAGACAATTGAAATGACCTTTTGAATTTGTTTATTTTCATTAGAGCTTTGATGATAAAAATATGTATACAAAATATTTCATATGCGCATATAGTGGAGGTCTAATATTATACATTATGTAAAAGAACCTGCTGTAAATATTTTACAGAGACTGTACTTGTCTACCCGCTGTGTTTGGGTATGAATACAATTTGCATACTTTCAACCTCAGTAACTATAAGAAAAAACCCTCATCTTTGGGATTTGGACAAACTGCTTTGTTACAAAAGTTGTAAAGGGTTCCCTGTTGGCTTCTAGGAAATGTTTTTTGCTATTAGTTAAAAAGGAAATGTTAAAAATGAGAGAGGTTTTGTTTCCAGACTACTTATAGTCCTAGAGCCATACCTCTCATTCTTAAGCTTCCAAACAGCGGCTACAATAGAAGGACTAGGAAAATCAATAGCTGAGCTACAGTTTGGTGGCGGAAAATGAAGTCAATCCTGAATTTAGTAGGTATTGTATTTCTGTATTGGGATATGCTGTTCTCCAGTTTAGATGACTTCTTGTGTTTCACAAGTTTCTAACAAAAGTATTAACAACTTCTTTGTAGAGTAGAGTGGGATGTAAAATACAAAGTGACTGTCTTCCTTTCTCTGGCTTAATAACTACTCTCCTGAAAGAGGCACTAGCCTCAGAGTAGTAAAATAATAGGGCTATGTGGTGTACATTTCCCTTTTCAGAAAAAGGAAACTTGGAGCTTCATGAGTACAGTTAATATGTAGTGCAGAAAAAAATCTGAATTTTACTTTTAACTAGAATAGTGTATCCACTATATATGCCTCTTCATAACCTTGCAAATATGATATGGTTTGTGTGAATGCTGATTAAACGCAAATTTTGGTATAGTACTAAGATTTGTATAATCAAAACTTTATTTTCACAAGTAGAAATAGTTTGCAAGTGTCAGATCACGCAGTCAGGAACAGCATCACTCTAGTCTGAGTTTGGTCTGAGTGAAAGGACCAAGTTCTCTATAGCTTGACGTTCCCTGCTTGTAATAAATTGATAAAATGCAGTTTTGAGAGAGAAAAAGGGTTAATCAATTAAATGAATTGTCATCACAATGTTTGTGTTACAGCTGTTACATTATTAAAGTCACCACAATTTATTTAATGGTATGAATTTAGAGAAAAAGGTTTGTTTGGTTTAGCTGCTATTTTTAGATAGGGTTGTGTACGTTGAGATTGAAGGAGCTAGAAAAAATAAGCTGTCACAAGTTACTAAATTAACTTAAGAATTAAAAGCAAGCAATTAATGTGCAATGCGCACAAAATTTTAGGTTAGTCAAGAAAGTTAGAGAAGTTAAATAGTGAGCAGAATGTTTCCTGATGCCAGGATAAGCAAAATGGGTATTTTAATGTGAGTTTGCTGCTGTAACACCCAACGATTTCTTGTTGGTATTGGATGTTAAAAAATAACACAATTAACAACAATTTATGAAATTATTTTATTAATTTGTACTTATAGTGGTAACTGATGCTGTTTAGTTACATCAATCTATGCAATATAAACACAAACCATTATAATCTGAACAATCTGTTAATTGTATTTATAGTAATATTTTTGCCTTGGGGACTTGACTTGAAAGTTTAGACTCCTAACGGCTACCAGAGCTGGAGGCTCAAAAGGGAGAATCATGTAGAGAGCCATCCATTAATCTCCAAACTGGGGAGTTAGGAAAAGGTTTTACAAATCTCTATACTGTAAGAATTTCTGAGAACTTCCAGATATACATAGTCTTTTAGTTTGATTCAAGTGAGCACATGATAAACTTAAGGTGTCCTGTACTGTTAGAGTGCTCTGCGTGCAGGATGATTCAGGTTACTGCTTCAGCCAGAGACCTTGAAGTAGAAAGGCATGTAGAGTCAGGCTACTCTATATTTAGCACTCTTAAATTACAATGCAGTGGAGCAATGGTTATGACCTGCTGACATTTTGTTCAAGAGAAAACTGGAAAAAAAATGTCTGCAATGTTAGAAATGGATGTCAAAGCTTCAGGGAGTTGCAGAAGTATGAAGAGAAAGATGTAAAACAAACCCACGGTATGATCTTGGTGTCTTTAGAACTATCACTGTCAAAGCGATGCTTCATATTTCTGCAGAAGAAAACAGTATTTGAGATGGTGGTGGGTAATGCGAGGTTTCCTCCCAGTCGTAGGATGTTGTCACCCCAAGCAAACTGATGCCATAGTGCAACATCTTTTCCAAATCCCAGTGGAAGGAATGTTCCATCCAGTCTGTGGCAACAGCTAGGGTATGTTAAGGAAATAGTCATGGGATCCAGAAGGATCAAACCAGATGGTTTTGCCATCTCTCAACACCCCCTAGGGTTTTTTTAGCGACTGTACTGTAGACCTAGAACTTGGAAACCAAACAATTAAAATCACTGTAGACAAACAAACTTTTGGCTGGAGACAACTCACCTTTTATACCGCCTGGCCACAATATGCAGCTGCTAATGTTCCTCTGCATCTTCCAAGCTTCAAGGTGACTTTGAGTAGAAAACAGATCAGGGATTTTGACTGGTGAACATATGATATAACCTGATCTGTTTTCTACTGTTAATGAGGCTTCTAACCCAGGGTACATTCAAGGTTGAAGTACACTATCAGCAGGTCTGGTAAGAGCGTAACTTGTGGTGGAAGTGGGAACTCCTGGGTTTCCATGCATTGCAACAGGCCACTGTTGTGGTCTAAAATATGTGGGACCTTCTTGGATTTTTTAAGTGCATTAATTGAGGTACAAAGTTCTGTGTCATGTTGCCTTCAAGATACTTCCTCTCCAGGTTTGTACGTTCAGACATGAATGCCCTAACATGCTTTTATCCACAAAAAATATTTTGTTTACCCCTCTTCCCCCCCTCCCACAAGCTCTATTAGAGCCCTGTATGATTTCAAGATACCAATAAAATGGGAATGAACTTGCACTGACTAATTGATATCAGTATGAATAATGTTAGGACTCTCACTGTGTCATTCTTTACTCCATGAGTAGTCCCAAGGAAAATTACAAGGGCTGCAGAATCTGTTAAAAAACACTCATTTATTCAGGAGCATTTGCAGAAGATATTAACTGCTGCTCTGCATAGCAAGATTTCTCATGTGTTTTTAATTAAACTGAAAACTTCCATGTTTGCATAATAGGCTGGCTTGCTTGGCTGGTTGCATACTCTCTTTGCTCTTTTTAATTATTTCTGTTTCTTATGCAAGAATCCTCTTCACACCTTCTCTTTGCTCTCTCTAAGCAGTTTGTTGTTTTCACAGTTTGATCTTCACTGACAGCTTTCTTTGCTGTGTTTTTGGTGCATAAAGAGCAAAACATACATTTCAGTCTCAATGACTTTCATTTTAGATTAGGAAAACTGAAATACAAAGTGAGAACAAATATAAAGTCTTCATGAGAGAGAAAGCAAAGAATCTTGTAAGTTCTGCAGTTTAAAAACCTCTGTAAAACCTTCCATCTTTAATCCTCTTATAATGCTGTCAGCAGCTGACAGGCAGGTGGAGAGATTTTTCATTTTATGGCATAGGAAGGACAGAATTGTGATTAAGGCATAGATTGGGTCTCAAAGGACTCTAGTTCAGTTTCCGTCTTTTGATATGAACTTTGTACAGGTGTTGGTTTAGGCTTTGCATTGCCTACATCTTTTCTTTCTTTTTCTCTTCCCTTCTGTTCTCTTCTCTTCTCTGTAATGATAGATTCCTGTCTGTAATCTCCAAAATGCTGTCTTTTGCAGTGGCACTGCTAACTTTGCTCTCATCTGAAATTTAGGCCTGATATATGTTAATACAATAACCCCAGTTCAGGAATGCGGTTGTGCATGTGCCTAATCCCTTTGGAAGTCAGATGCAGAGCATACTCGGTGTCTGTCTCCATACACTCACCTGAGCTGATGCTGGAGATGGAAAACATACAGTAGCTTTCAGAGAAAGTGAATATACAAAATGATGCATCTCTTAGCAATGTGAAATCTGCATAGTGCCAACATTAAGCTAATTTCTCTTCACTTTCCCCGAGAGTAGTACCATCAGAAAAGTCCTTGGTAGGAAGAATTGCTCAGCAGTGTTAACCAATTTATACACTGTTTGCAGATCATGGAGTCTATATAGGACTGTGCCTCCAAATATGCGTTTCAATCTTAAAATGAGCAAACTCAGGGGATGTGAATAAAAGTTTCCAGATCAGCTGTAGTGTATGCATCCATGGTTTTTATGGTAGCAAAAGGAATTTCTTAGAAGAATGCCTGTACAAGTTAATTCAAGGTACAATTTGTGTTATTAGCTGAGCGTGATTGCTTAGAAGATGGTTCTGGGTTTAGCCATTGTTTCTTGAAACAGAAAATATCTGGATTTTGTGTAATGTGATTCAATCAGTATGGGGTCTTGAAGATTAAACCCTGGGATTTTCACTGCTCATGGGTGTGTTGTTTTGACATGTGAGATCATACTTGCCTGCTAGCAGCCAAAAATTAAGATTGTGAATTTTATGAGAGTAATAAATAAGCTGAAAGAGGTTATGGGTTGCTAAAGGTTTTGTTGAAGTGAGGTAAAAGGCGTTTTAGATTCAAAAGAAAAGGAATAAAGCAATGTATCTTTATATGTCATCCCCCAACCTGCAAAAATAACCCACACCAGTAACTTCTAGAGACAAGTAGGGCTGCTGCTGTCTCGGTGACAGTCGTAGTGCTTCCCTGGTTACTGGGCTTAGGCAGTTTGAAAATGCAAAGCAATGTTTCACCTGCTCTCGGGACATATCCGGATAGCGTGATATTTCACAAAGAATATTTGAGTAATGTGTACGAATCTCCTGAGATGGAACGCTTGTTTTCAATATTTACTGCAAAATACATAGTATGCTAAAACTGAATATTACTTAAGCAGTTTGTATACCAAAATGGTATTTTTAATGTTGAGTGATAGAGCAAACACTCTAAAGGTATGAGTGAGACCCACACTAAACAAATGAGGTAAAGAGAGAACGTAGCATTGAACTGATAATTTTTTAATTCTGTATGTACCTGTCCAACAGCCTTAGAGGAAAAAAATACTCATTAACTTGTAAACTACCTTGTAACTGTCTCCTATTTTCTCTTTTTATGTTAATCTCTGTATCTCTGTTGCTATCAGTATATCGCTGTGAGCTGGGTATAGTCAGCAAAATCCCTAACAAAATGCAGCAAGTCACAACAAACAGATGGTTCTGCGTGTGCTTTTGGGGGTCATTTTTGCTAACGCAGGTTACAACACTGTTGCGCAGTTGTGTGCTTGTGCGGTAGGTCTCAGCAGGGTTTCTTTGGTACCTCTAAGCTCATATCGATGGGCACGTGGAACGTTAGGCTTATTACAAAAATGGGCATGTAGCAGAAAGTGACTGGGTAACTTTATCAGCTTACAGGCCACTTTCGCCTAGTTTTACAACATCTGACAATGAATTGTCACCGTTGCTCCATAAAAGCTCTGGAGAAAATGTGAAAATGTGAGTTCTGAAGTTTGCATAGATTACTAAGTCGTAAAGCTCAAGTTACATGGTTTTTTTTAGTGTTCTAACTAGGCTGCTTAAGCTTTTGTTGACTAAGCATATTAAGGAACAGATAAAATTAGATTAATTTAAACTAAAATTTGTGTTTAAGGAAAGGTTTAGAGAGAGGATTGGTGTCTCTTTCTGAACAAGATAAAACTGAATAAAAATACACATCTACAGAGCTAACACCTGCAGCTGGGAATGTGTTCATTGATATTTGTGACGTAATCCTCCAGTGGTTCTGATTTTTTAATAACGTATTTAAAATTATGGGAACAGAGGAATGCAAACTTTCTCAAGTGTGTTAACTCCTACAAATGCAGCTAGAGGGGTACCATTAATGGGTTCCATTTTACCACATTTTCAGATATAGTTCCTTTGCCTGCTTTCCATATACTTTCATTTCCTGTGTAATTATTTTAATTTTTTTCCGAAGTAAAGGACTCCTTTTGTATTTTAACTCTGAAAAACATATTATTCGTCATAACTGATAATAATCAATGAACTTTTTCAGAAAATGAATGTCACTGTTAAGAATACAATGCTTTCTGTTCTACTATAGCATGAATGATTTTGATAAGCATTTTGATTAATATTTTGCCTGCTACCTATGAATTAAATAGAGCTTTAAAAGTTAATGAGATTTTTGTTACTAAAATTGAAAACCTAGTACTTTCTGTTAAAAAATGTTCATTTGACACTTTCTACAGAACATCTGCACGTCAATCCATTTATTGGAGCTGTGACAAAATATTCAGACAGAGCAGAATTATTTAATTGTAGTAGTACTCAAAACGATGTAGGGATCTAGCGTGCTTCTCGTAGGATTGGTCATGAGGGTCTTGTCTATCAAGATTAGTTTTCTAAATTACTAGCTACTTTTCTAAGGTTTTTAGTAAGACAAATCACGAACAGGAATTAGGCTGCCAATATTTTTCTATTTCTTTACCTAGAAAAGTTGATTGCAGAGTTAAATTTTTTCTATTTTAAAAATTCTGAAATTCCCCTTTTCACTGCTATGTGGGTGGTTTTTGTTTTTTTGATTTTCCTAAAAGACAGGGTAAATAGGAGCATATTTGAAAAGGCATATCTTGTCACATTGTACTCTTCCTTTACACCACATATGAATTCAAGTGGACTGGGGGCTGACTCTTTTTGTGTCTAGGTGCCAGGGAGAGTGAGAGGGAACACAGAAGGAGCAATAAGGTAATACTCAGCATTTATTTGGCAAAATTCGCAGGAGAGCTTTTACAATTATCTCAAATGTGCGTGGGATATGAACTTCAACCTGTTTATGTTATCAAAGCCTGTGTGCCTGCATTATCTGCTCAGCATTACTGGTTGTTCCTCTTTGCACAGGTAGGAAATATAAACTCTGGAAACTAAATTGTATGTTCACACAATGAGCCTGTATCCAGCTCAACCCCTAGGAAATTTTAACATAGTATATCTTATTTCAGCTTTGGGATGAATTTTAAGACATCTCAGAAATCCTGAAATTTCCTGTGAAGGACAAAGTCACACAAAAACTCAATCAATGATTCTCACATTTCAGGGGTTTGAGCAGAGCTAACCATTTAAATTTTACTGGGCAGGCATCCTGTATTTTTGTTCACCTCACAATAGCTCTAAAATAAGCAATTACAGAGTAGATGTATGTTTACACTTAGGCAATTATTCATCTGAACTGATACCATTACTAAAAGGAGCAGCCAGAAGCTAAACAGTGGTGTAAAGTAATTAACAAAGACTTACGATTCTTAAAATTATGTCTAGAAACCAACATCAGTTTACAAATAACTATTAGATAGTAGCACTGATTCATTAATAAATTCTTCTGTTTATCATTGATGCTGTACCATTCTATTCATGCCACTTTTTGCACATCATGTTTTTACGTGCTGCCCCGAAGTTGTGCTGCTGCATTGCTTTGGTTACACTGGACCAGCAAACATTAGGGAGAAGGCACTCGTAGCACTGGAGTACTAAATCAGTAAGGCAATGGGCGGGATATGCTAGTGGAACACACAGCTGATTACATGGGCTGCAGCACGCTTAATGAGAATCGTTTTTCCTTTATCTAAATTGCTTCATGGCCAGGTGAGAAGACTCTTGAGAGGACTTTGGAAGCAAGTTATGATTTTGGTTAAAAGAATCTCATAAATTTTCTCGTGTGTGAAGAAACAAACCCAAGACCCCAGTATATCCAAGAGCAGGACTGAACAGAACTCAGAAAATTTATGAGAACAATAGATCTCTCATGGGTGTAATAAACTGATTTGCCTGTAAAGCTTTTCATAAGATTTAATTAAATACTCTTTGCAAAGCAACTGAAATTTTGTTTGAAAGACAACACTTGCATTTTAAAATGTTGCTTTTTCCCCTGGGCTGTAATTAATTTCATTAGATAGCTCCTTTATATTTTTACTTCTCTTCTCGTGTTCATACTTACTATTGTATTCTGCCTTGGATCCCTTAGTTTAAAATATCAGGCTTTATTCTTCCAGCTGCAGAAGCCCACGAACAGGCTTTATTTTTCACGAAGTCCTTATCTTGGACCTGACCATTTCCAAATGACATTAACTTTCTGCCACAGCATCACCAAATCTGGTTTCTTCATTGATGTAGATGAAGCCTGAACCCTGAATGTGCTCTATTCAATTCAGAGAACTGCAACCTTCATTATTCTGGCCTTGACAGGTATTATCTTTTCTATGGATCATATTGCCTCTAAATTCCTCTTCTTAGCTTGTTGCTTTGGGCTGTCTCTTTCGTCCATTAATGTACATAATTCTTATGTAATTCAGCAAATTCTTTTGTTTGCTTTTCTAATTCTGTTCGCAGCTGCAGGCTGGATGGAGCACATCAGCTCAATGCTGACTTCAGCCTCGGTGTCATAGTCATGCCTTGGTTTCATTTCTCAACTACCAGCTTCTTCCACGAAGGCTTTCTTACTTAGTCCTGTCTTTCCTCTTACTTCAGCAAACCTGAAAACATCTTTGCTTATCCTCTTTCAAATCCCGATTTACAACTCATCTCTACCATGATCCTACAAAACTCAGATTTTGTAGTAAAGAGGATAATCTAAAGCTATATTTTCCCAATCCTTTTTTTGTGCCATGTAAATTAATGCTATGTGCAGTACATAAAAAAAATTGTGCAGTAAACAAAGCTTTCTTGTTCCATTTATCACATTATTCATTTGCTTGAGTATTTTATAAGTATTCTTCTTCCTTTTTCTACCCATGTTTTCAGACTGCAGGGCTTTGGGGACACAGGAGGAAGGGGGTCCAAATATTTGGACCTCCATTATATGCCTATATATACGCTAGATTTTATGTGACTATGGGAAATGAGTGAATGAAAAAAAGAAAGACCACTTGGGGTTTTGGGGTTTGTTCTTGGTTGGTTTTTTGTTTGTTTTTGGATTTTTTTTTGTATGTGAATATAACCTGTGCTGGGAACTGCATCTTTAGGAGCTTTAGCATTTTGTGTTTTATAGAGACTAGAATTATTCAATACTGGCTAGTTAAACTGTAATCTTTTGTGGTTGCCTAACATTGAAAATATGAGAACTATTATTGAGTCACATTATCTTTCTGTGTTTACTGTTTACCAGTTCTGTGTTTACAAACTGAGGTTTATAAATGTCATAAATGTCTAAAGATTTATAAATGCTTTGAGGATATTCCCATTTGATATGTATATGACGTAATTCCTGGAACAGCAATGCCTTGTCTGAGTTAGGATATCTACATACTCTTAGTCTGTAAATAGCAAGTAAATAGTTGTGCCACCAGTGTATACTGGACAAAACTCTTAACCATTTCAACACCCTCACACACCCCAGAGCAGTAATAGCTATCTGCAGTGTGATGAGCTTGAAAACATTTTAGCAAGTCTGGGGCATCAGGAGTGAGTTTCTTCTCTAGCATACAAGTGGGAGAGTTAATACATGCAATGTATGGAGATAATATTTTATATAATATTTCTGTGTGAATATGTCTATATAGATAGGTTTCAGAGCAGTTTTCTTTTGAATAATAACCATCATCATACCCAAATTCTGTTTGCTGTGGAGCTGTCTGGCTTTCCAATACAAAGATCATCTTTGTTTCTGTGCTGAATAGCTAATATAATCTCCATTCAGAGGAGCACTATTTGTTTAGTTAGCACTAGATTGTGCTTTGGTGTCCTTTTCTCACTAGCAATTACATGTTCCTCCCTGAACAATCCTTTTGAATCTCATCCATTTTCCCCAGGAGGAGATGACAAATCACCTAAGTAAGTGTGGCAGGAGTGAGGTGTTGGGTAATGACTGATTAAAGGCTTATTTCCTTTACTTTGTGTAGTGATATATGGTGAAAAAAGCTCGCTTGGCTCCTTAACTGCAGGTGTGACAAGCTCTTCCCTTTGTGCGGTTTGTGTTATTGAGATGGGGGTATACTGATCTGACTAAACTCCTCCCTTGCTGGAAGGCGAAGCCCAGTTTGTACAAATGAGGGAGCTGATCGTTTGTTCCTCATTACTGCATGGATTCTGTAGTGTCTTCAGGCTTTCTATAGGCACATGTAATCTGATGGCTGAACAAGGGTAAAGCACTTAGTGTCACCAAATCCTTAATTTCACAGACCTTGACAAAAAAAATTAAATATGTTAACTGAAATACACCTGGACTGAGGGTAGCAGGGAAAAGACCCAGGTAAAAACTGGAACCTTTAATGTATAACATCAGCCACTTATTAACTGCAGGAAACTAACAGAAAGCTGTTAAACCACTGACAACTGAGAGAGGGGAAAAAAAGCAATCTGTCTGGCAGCAGCTGAGACAATTCTGTGTGAAGGATGGTTGACGTTCATGGAGTGGAATCGCTCTCTAAGTAAATAAAGGAAGGTTATCTCTTCTCATTAGGATGCTTCCAATCCAGTGATTTTTATATATAT
>NW_010426314.1:14352-23322 GCF_000710305.1 Buceros rhinoceros silvestris | reverse complement strand
TCGGCAGCGGGGGCCGCATCCCTCGGGGGACGCTTCCAGGGCGAGGAGGCACTTCAGGTGAAGGTGGATGTATTTTGTGTCCGGGGGTATTTTTATTTAATTAAAAAAAGAAAAAGAAAGGCGAAAATGTTTGTCAGCGTGAAGGGGCTTTAGTAACTCTTTAAAATATACGCCAGGCGTTTATTCTGCTGCTGTGAGGTTTTGGAGCATGCTGTGATGCTAAGGGTGAGTTTATGTACAACCCACGGTCTATGTCGTGGTGCATTTTTCCAGTATATTGAGTGTTTACACGTTACAGTACCAGCATTTGGTTTTGAGCAGCTTGTGCAGGGAAAAACAGTCGTGTCAGGGAGATTTTGTCTTGTTATGTATACCAGTGTCTTCAAAGGGACGGGAATTCACTTGCTAGGGATAAATCACCAGTGGCTGTGTGGGGCTCTGTGGTAGTTTTCGACACAGCGGAAGGTTAGTCATCTCAGGAGGCATCCTGGCCCCACTGTGGAGCAGCAAAACTTCCACTGACTCTTAACGGAGCCAAGAAATGGGATCAGCAGATTGTTCAGATGAGAAATTGGATAAAACACAAACCTCAGCAACATGCACTTCTGTTCCGCGTCCATTCTCCCCTATTTTGAAACATGCTTCGTACCTGTACTCTATGATTTAAGGAACCCCCTTTTCTACCTCGAGTCCAGCACCTGTAACTTTTCCGAAAAATGTGTTATTAAATGTATTTTCTCCTTAGTAGAAGACACACACACAAAGACCAACAGGATGCCAGAAGAGAGGAGACTTGTTTTAGTAATACAGGGAATAAATGGCTAATCCAAATCGGGATGACAGGTCATGCTCTCACAGACTCTCCAAATGGGAGTTTCCCCGGCAGACTCATTCTGCCAGCCATTTCACAAGAGAATCTCATGACTCGCTCAAGCCTCCCCACCTTATTTCTCAAAATATCAGTTTGTGAAGACAGCTGTAACCATCACCAGCCATTTTAACTGCCCAGAAGATTGTAGTCGAGCACCTTTTCCTGGAAGAAATAAACATTCCAAAGATTCATCCTTGCATCTTTTCTTAGTTCGCGGTTTGCCATCGCTACCTTGCAACTGGCAGGAAACAGCTAATTCCTTGGCAGGCCAAATTGAAACCGGTCAAAGATGTTGTCTAAGGACAGCTTTGGAACTGGCTAAGGCTTTTATTAGCTTTCCAATGTTAAGGAGTGTTTTTACTTACAAAAACCATCAGAGTTCCTCGTGGAAGAGAAGTTGCAGGTAGGGCTGTGTCTTTTATTTAAAGGTCAATCCACCTCCAGCTGTTCCCAAAAGAAGCTCGAGATGAGGACACAAAATGCAGCCTAATATAGGTTTGATAAGATTGGGTTTTTGTTGAAAATCGACTGATAAAATCAAGTTTTATTTTGGTCCCCAAAACAGTCAGTTCCACTGGTCAAGTTCATGTTTTTCTTCTTTTTTCCCATCCCTCAGACCTCTCCACCTTGGCCTCCTTCGCCAGAAATCTGTTTGCACTCTCTGTCTCTCCAGATCCGAGTCCTGTATCCATCCCTACATGAAATTTGGCCACTTCAGCCTTTCTTCAGCCTACTTCAGGTCCGTTTCTGAGGACCGTGGCAGGTTAGAAAAGCTTGGAATTGTTAGAAAGTCTCTACGAGAGCCTTGACGCGGAGGCCAACCTGAAGAAAGACATGCCAGTCAAGAGTATGAATTTCAAGGAACAGTTAACCAGTGATACAGTTTCCTGGTCCCCCCTTTCGGCTTACACAACTGTTTGGTTTATATTGCATCATGTTTCATGAGCATCAGTAAAATACATCCTCTTTCCAACAGATAGGCATCTGTGCTCTGGAACAGTTTCTTCTGCACTTAAAAGACCCATAAAGTTTATTCAAGATTGCTTGAATTTGTGGCAAAGGTGGCGTTGCTGGAGTAACTTCTATTCCCAGGTTCAAGTCATGGCCTCTCTTGCCCGTCCTGTTCTTAGTTCCATTATTTTTATGAAGTATCACAGGATCTCGTTGAATATGTGTGGCTGTTTCATACTGAGAATGGCGGTGGTTTCGTAACCACTGCCATTGCCCTGCGTTAAAATTAGATCTAATGCACACTCCTCTGCAATTAGTTGGAGAAACGTCAACAGGACGAGTAGATGTGTGCCCAGGTGAAAAAAGGGTACGAAACTGAGACTAGAGGCTAGCTGAAGTACACACAAACTACTTTTTTTGCCTTTTTTTTACTCTTCTGTTTTTTTCCAGAAAACAGTTTTGCGAGGCATAAGAGATGCAGCAGAATCCCACTTTAAAAAAGGCAAAATTTCCACTGATATTCTAAAAAGCCACGATTTTTTTCCCCTGTCTTTGCTCCTAGGGGGTATTATTAGGCTGTTTTCTATGGAACATGACAGATTTTTTAGCCAACTGGATTGATATTTCCTAAATTATTTGCAGGTAGTTATGCTTTTTATCTAGCTATTTGATTTTATCAGTGAGCAAATATTTCAGAATACTGCAAGTGAGTAAATCCCTCTTGGAGCATCCAGAAGCGTGTGGTGAGTACAAGCAGTAGGGTGAGGTGAAATATCCGGTACGAGCACCTCGCTGTAGGTGGCTCTCCTGGCAGGTATTGGGAGAAAAGGCGTCTTGTTCCTCTGTCCTCTCCATTCTCCTTTGCATGACTTAATTTCACAAAGGCGTTAGGAAAGGAAGAATACAGGACCACGACCGCACTGAGCCCTTGCAGCTCCATCGTCCCTGTAAATGAAGAAGGGAGCAGGGACAACCTGGGTCTTGCTCTGTGATGTGGTCTTCATGCACGTACTGGTTAGAAATCTGGTTAGAAACTGATTGGAAATCACCGTAAAATCACATAACCTCGGGACAACCTATAGCACAGTGATAAAGCCTGGTAAAATACATTTACAGCCAAAATGCAGGTCTTGGTTGCTAATGTCATTCTGCAAGAGTGAGAGGGACCAATCGGGTGTTTTCATTTCATCAACCTGCAGTTCTTTTGGTCTTCTGCTTCCCTGCCGCCTCTTGCCTCGAGAGAGACTTTTGTGGAGCTCCGTGCCCAGCTGGCAGTTGCAGTGGGTATCTACAAACCTTATCGTGAGGCTTTGGCAAGGGAAGGAGCTGAGTGATGCTCTCAACGTTCTCCGAAGCACCCGGCTCTAACAGTCGTAGGCAGATGATTTTTAGGGATTATTCGGCATAAGTTGATAATTTGTTATGGCTTCTCTTCTGCTCTTCCTCCAACACATTGGTTGCACAAGAGGTGGGGAGGACCTGTCCGTCGTAGGGCTGGGTAATATGTGTCACGACCCTTCAGCATGGGCCTACGTGGTTGAGGAGACAGGTGAGATGGTCCTCATCCACCCTGTCCCATCAGAGTCACACTCTTGGCTGCTCCCCCTGGAGCCTCAGGCTGGCACGTGCAGGTCACCAGAGAAACGGGCAGAGTGGGTTTTGTTTGATGATGGGCACGTCAACCAGTCTAACCACCTCCTGCAGCCAGGGAGCAACTGGGCAACAGCGGAAGTTAGAGAAGCAATGAATCTTTTTAGGAAAAAAGTTTGATAAGAGTTTTTCCATGTAATATCCATGCAAGTACATTGTGAATCTGGTTATCAGACGGCTACTGCAGAACCCTCTGGGAAAGCAGGGTGTTTTCAATAGCTGTCATACTGGTGAAATATGTAAGTAGGATCCTGCAAAAATCCAGTTTTGGACCTGACGAATGTTCAGTATTTTAATGAAGGACTTGAATGAGAGAATGGAGTATATAAAACCCACAAACATCCAAGTGAGAGGAGTGGTGAGCACTTTGGAGGCCAGGAATCGAGTTAAACATGCTTGTGAACAACCAGAAAAATTACCAGAAATGAAAAATATTAAATTCGGTGATGAGAGGTGCGAAGGATTGTATTCAAAAAAGAAATTTAAATAGAAGGGAGCAGCGCAGCAGATCCTTAGAATACACAGCTGAGATGGTTGGAGTGGTTTGAGTTTCGCTTTGGACCAAAGAGGAGCCCAAGAGCCTTCCTAGGAAAAAACCATTGAGGGGAGTAAAAAGATGAAGTGTGGTTGATATTTTGATAGACAATAATGAACTCAAACTGGAAAGTATCAAACCGCCCTCACGAGCTCAGTGAATTGGCATAACCGATGTTTTACAGCCCACCAACCAGAAACATTCGTCCAGATACCTTCCGCACTAAGGCGACGGCAGCGACATCCTCGGATGTCGGAACAACCACCACGCTCTGCAAATGCAGGGTTTCAGACCATGAGAACCAAGAGCCCAGGCTGAAACTTGGGGGCTGCTGGTTCCCTCTCCTGCGCACAGTACAGCTGAACTGTTTTCTTTGGTCATCAAACATCATCAGTGGGTCTAAACCACTCTGATCGGTGGAAATTTAGTTAAAAAATTGAAATATGGAAGTTTTAGAAGGGACTTGGAGTGCTGGTCGTCTTGGTGCTGGGTTTAGTTAATATCAGTCTATACAAATAAGTGGTGATTTATTTTCATTTTGTTTGTTTTTTCCTAATTTTGAATAGTTTATCCTCTTCACTGGTTAAAAAATAAGTCAGCTCCTTTTGCATCCTGCTCCTTATTTTTCTTTTTAATGAAGGAGTGGAAAAAAACAGAAAGAAGATGGGAAAATCAGAGAAAAGCTTATATTAACTGTTCTCCTATGTGTCCATTTGCACTTGATGTGCTTTAGTTCCGAGTGCATAACAGTAAAACCCCGAAAACAAGATAAAGACTTTTCCAGAAGAGAATCCAGGGTTGGATCCCTGGTTACATATCTAGGGAGAAGTCTCAATATTTGTTTCTCCTAAATATCTAGCAGTTCTCTGGGAACTAGTGGTGGTCAGCACTTGAAGTTCCAAACCCCATATTCACAAGAAAAAATAAACTTTGTGTGTCCTTGTTGGCAAAAAAAGAAAACAGTGGGGTTTGCCTTACTGAAGGTTTTTATTAGAGGGCAGTGGGGTATGGGTCCTGTAAATTAAAAATGAAAAAAGAAAAAGGGGCTTCCATGAAAAATTCCTGAGCCTCGAGGCCCGCTCTTACCTTGCAGGTGTTTTTTGTGATTTCCTAAATCGTGGTGACTGCCATCATGCCTTTTTTCCATTAGCTGCATCCCATTCATCAGCCCTTTGCTGAACTCTCAAGAGAGGATCTGGGAGAGTGATTTGAAATTCCGTGTTCCCAAGGACTGCTCATGAGCTCAGAAGGGTTTTGGTCAGAAGAGTTAGAAGAGGCTCTGGTACAATTAGGCCTACAGTTATTTTTCAGCATTATCCATAATTTTTCAGTAAATACATTATTTTAGTGTGCGCAGGATGAATGGCCCGTAAATCTGATTTGTGAACTTCTGTTTCAGATTATTAGGAAAGCGCTAACAGAGGAAAAACAAGTGTCCACAAAGACATCTGCAGCAGATCTGGTGACAGAAACTGATCACTTTGTGGAAAATTTAATTATTTCTGTTCTGAAAGAGAAGTTTCCCTCCCACAGGTGAGTGCCTACAGAAGGAACCGTGTGTCGTGACCTTTTTTGCTCTAATCTATCTGCGTGGCATTTGAAGGGAATTTTAAAAGTCTGTATCTCTCTCACACATATTAATAGGACTCCTCTTTTGAAGAAGAACCACTCCCCCATACTTAGCACTTCATGTTTTCTCAGAGTTTCTTAATACATGATTCTAATAGTAACGTTCCCACAGCAGGGACAGCACGTATGAAGGTTTCCTTCGTGATTTGCAGAATACCGATCTGTACTCTATTATATAAGAGTTATACTGAGGATCACTGTTAAAATGTAGCTGAAATTAGTGATAGCAAATCCTGCAGAGCTTTCCTTCACTTTCTTTTGCCATCATCACACAAGGACTTGCCAGGTCAGGCCAAGTATGGTATCGAATCACGTTTACCTCCTGTGGTATAGGATCCTAAAATCAGTGAGAAGCAGGGCTGTTCATCATCATCATCATCATCATTTGATGTGTGTACATAAACAGGTTATAAATTACTGCATGGGGTGTCAACCCTAGGTTTTAAAAATAGATTAGATTGTTGACTCCTCTTGAGTTATTATGGTCAGCTCGAAAATAACAGCTCCCAGCACATGCACAGATTAGAGAGCGGGGTTTGGTTTGATGCAGAGGCTCTGCAATCGATTTGCACATATGACTTCAGTCCACGAGGATAAAATTCATCTTCCTGCAGAGCCAGTGTATCCCTTAAGCACTGTATGACTTCCCTCTAGCCGGGAGCATCTCCAGATGCACAGAGATGAGCTTTGCGCTCTAGCGCTGCACAGGAAGCAAGAGAGATGATAACTCCGGAGGGCTCAGCTACTAATCTGATTGTTGGCAATGCTGCTGGAAAAAACCCCACACCGTAAGAAGCAGCAGAAAGGACATTTTATACTAAACAGGGCTTTGCAAATACGTGTTGTATGTGGTCACATATTGAGGCAGTACTGTACAGCATAACGTGTGGTTCTTGGCTGCGATCCTCAAGAGAATGCCAGCCTTTACGGGCCTGTTATTTGTGTAATATTCCTTCTGCTGTTGCTGGCTGTGCTCTCTCCTCGTCTCCCCTCTTATGCTGGGGTTTTCTTCTTCAACAGTCTGGCAGAGAACAAAAACCATACACATTTCACATACAATGAGAATCATCAGAACCACCCGAGTGACTCAGAATGGGAGCAAAAGTTGCAAGGTCAGCGTAGACCTAGGAACTGAAAAATCCCTGACTTTATTTAACTGTACGTTAGAAGCAAATGAAGGAATTGCCATTTCTTCAAGAGAATTATCTTTTGCTGATATCGGTTGTTGGTTTTGGTTGGAGTTTGTTCAGATAGTGAGTACATTTAGATTAAACGTAGTTAAAAACTAGATTTAACTAGACTAGATAAAACACTTGGAATGAGGAGTGCAAAGTAGCAATTGGAACTAGATATAACTAGACTAGTTTAACGCACTTGCAGTGAGGAGTCCACAGTAGTAATCAAGGATTAAAGTTGCAATGGTAACATTAAAAGATCATGTAAATTGTGTTCAGTTTTCCCCCGAATCTGGCTGTTGAAAGCATCACCGAAGACTTCTGTAATTGCTTTCTCTGAAGCAAAAAGAGTGACAAAAATTAAAATGGATCTCATTAAAATCTGTGCCGTTTGCATTGTGGCAGTGATGAGGCTTGAGGTATGGGAAGTGTACTCGGAAGTAAAGAGAAACATTAGGAAAACCTGTTAGAAAGGTCATTTGGTCCCGTGTTTCTTCTGCTCTCTGTGATAAGTATCATCCTCATTCATGTTTCACCCGAGTTTTCATCTTTGCCCGCTCTTTGGCATGGTGACATTCTCCAAGTGAGTCTTTTCAGAAGGATATTTTTTCTGGCAGATCTTTGAAGTGTGGATAGGCACAGCCAGAATATCAGGGGCTACTGGTGGGAAAAGCCTGCGGTACCATTTGCCTGTGCTATTGTTACACAAGTTGTCATCTTCGATGTTAATTGTGGCCTTAATCCCATAGACATGAAAACCAGGACACAGCCGTTAGGAAGGGTGACATCCCTCTCTAGCTCCCCCGCTTTCTGCCCTCAGTCCCCCGTGCGGGGACAGGTGAGGAAGCCCTGGTTGGAAGCTCCTGCGCCCGATTGGATTCCATGCCTGCCGCAGTTTGTGCCACGCGCAGTTTCCCTGCTGCTCCCGCAGTGAATTTCAGAATGGCACCGTGGTATGGGCAGATGTACACTAAGGCTTGGCTGAAATTACTGGGTTCATTTTCAGTAGCGGAAGACTTTAATCCAGATGTGAAGAGAGGTCAACAGAGCTGGCAGGCTGGCGAATTAAATTAACTACTGTGATGACACGGCTACCCCTCCCACTTCTCAAGCAGTTCCTAAAACTTAGTCTCCAGTACTTCAGGCTGAACATTTTGCTTAGTTTCCATGTTTTTAGAGGACAGAGAGCCATAGAGCAACGCATCCAGCGTTGGCCTTGAGGCACTCTCACAGTTCCTGGGATCGTAGCAGAGCAAGGGGCTTATTTTGACCTATTAGCCCAAATTTCATAAAATGTGCAACCAACTGGTTCTACATCCCTTTTGGAAAAATTGTTCTTTGGCATCGAGGCTTTATCAACGGCCCTGCTGTGCCCCAGCTTCACGCTAGACGATGGGATGCGAGATGCTGCATCTGCCAGAAAATGAGCTTCCTCTGCAGCCAGCGTGTGGCTGGGCTTAGGTGCTAGTTACGAGATTCGTGAACGCTAAAGTCAAATGATACAGCACCAACAAGGCGAAGTAACGAAGGTTTAGAGCAAGGAGTCTGCAAAGTGTTCTGCGTGACTGAGAATTCCAAACAGTTGTTCAAGTCGTTCTCGTTACTCAGTTGCATGCTAACACTTTGTCCTTCAGCTGTTAGCTTTAAAGGAGATGATTAAAATAGTAACAAACGCTTCCTACTCCCCTCTTCGTAGCAACTGGGGGCCCGTAATGCCATCGGAATAGTCCCTTTCTACTGAGGGAAAGGCCGTGTAGCTTCTGGGAAGTACACGAAGTCTCCGCTGCTCTCTGCGGAACATTTTAAGCTCATGGTTGCAAGTGTTACGTGGCACCATGCGGTGTGTGTTGAGGGCACAAAAGAAAAGAGCCGCCACTCTAGTCCTAGGGAAGCAACTGTGCCCACGGAAGACATTTTCTCTTTATTTTATCCTTTTTCTTCCTCTGTGTCTTCAAGAGAAGCACTTTCCTCTCCAGGCGTTTGCAGGCACTCTGAGTACCACTTGTTCGAATGCCAAACCAAAAGCAAGGTTCAGCACTGCGGGCTGGTTCTACACCTTCCGCACAGGCAGGACTTACTCAAAGCTGTGAGAGTGGCACCTGCACAGCGCTTCTCGAAACAGACCCTGAGCAGTTTGTGGGAGAGGAGGGATAATTAAG
>NW_010426314.1:2643-14265 GCF_000710305.1 Buceros rhinoceros silvestris | reverse complement strand
CAGCAGGAAATGTGCCAGAACGGGATGTTCGTTTCCCAGGGAAAAAGAAGGGGAAAAAAAAAAAGAAATATCTACTAAAAGAAATTGGGACAGAACATCAGAGCAGAAGATGAGCTCAGATTTCCATGTGTGCCTTGTGCAGCCAAACAACAAACAAAATAATTAATGTCTTGATTTTCTCTGGGTCATGGGAAAAAGCAAGTTCAGCTTTGTAAATCTTTTAATTTCCTGAGTCAGACTACTGTAACAAATTCAAGTAGGAGTGAGATTGTGGGTTTTCTAAGAGTGCATTATTTCCTGCTAACTGAATTTGACTGCAAGAGAGAAGCAGCTACAGTTTGCAGTTTGTATTACTTACTGCAAGAGACAGGCCTAACCCATGAAATTACATTCTGCATAAAAACCCCCTTCTTCTAGAGTTCCGGGGATGCCAGTTCAGGTCCATTTCTGCACTCATTTTCATGACTTTTCTTACAGGTATATTGGGAAAGTGAACATAAACGAAGTTCTTTTTTACCATGTAAAATAATTGCTATAAACTTGAGAACTCTCCTTTCAAATTTGTATGGAAGTTCCTCATTCCCAAATGAAAAAAGCGATGTGTGTTCATACATAAATATACATGTATTTTAAAAAATTATATATATATTTCTTCAAAAACAGAGAGATAGAGTTTGCCTTTCCAAGTCACATCCCTAACCAATTTTCTGGGACACTTGTTTTACTCCACACCAAATGCAGGTTTATTGCAGAAGAATCCACTGCTGCTGGTTCAAAATGTGTCCTCACCGACAGTCCCACCTGGATTATTGACCCTGTTGATGGAACGTGCAACTTTGTGCACAGGTAGGTGGACAGAGAACCGGGAAATACGTTTAAAAAGCGAAGTGTAGCTTCTTACAAATCCTCCCTTCCACTTAAAGGTGTTCTGCTGTGGCAGGGTTGTTCCTTTGACTCGTAAGGAGGAGTCAGCCCTTTATCTTTCGGTACCGCGCGTGGTGTTTCTAGGGAGAGCGTGTTTGTGCTGGAGGGAGCTCCCCACTGTTATCTAAAGGTGAGCTGCAGTTTCTGCTGATTGCCTAATGACCCCGAGCTCTTGACTCACGGCTCGTTGATATATAGCCACACACGAACGTGCAGAGACTTGAGCTGAACTGGGAGGAACCAGGCTGTGCTGCGATGAGGCTTGGCCTCATGCCTAATGTGGTTGTTAGACGTTCCTTTTCGTAGTGGTGTCTTCTCCCTTTCAAATACAAACACTTCATTTTTCTGAGGAAGTACAACCATTGCGTAAACATGGAGTAGAACTAAAAACTAAATTGTATGTAGATACTGGTTTTAAATGTCTGCAGTGCTGCTCTGCAAAAAGAAATCGAGGGATCGTTACTGAAAAAATGCAGTTTAATTCATCATTTGAGTGCTAGGATTGTAAACTAATGACAATTCATAATATTTCTACTTAAAATCATTAAATATGTTCTGCCTTAGACTTAGTGACTTAACATAACTGTGGTTATTGTTAAAAAAACCCAACATTTCCTTGACTTCTGGTGCCATTACATAGAATTCAAGGGGAGGTGGGGGGTGTCACGTGCTGATGTTTCATGGAATTAAGTGAAATTTCCTCTTTCGAGCAATGTTTTCTCTATCTTTACTTCACAACCCTTTTTAAAACGTGTTTTATAGGAAATTAATCTATTTCCTTGTTTAAACTGCAATAATTGTACTTTAGTCGAGAGGACCAAATCATGATCATCGCTTTGACAAAAGCGGGAGTAGAGGAACTGGTTTCTCTTTATGTTGATGTCAGCAGCAAGGTATCTCCGTGCTGCTTAATTGCTGTCTCAGGTGCTTGAACTCGAACGAAATGTGCTCTTAGAAGTGATGACTTGTTATAACAACATGACTGATTTTATACAGGGGAATTAAATTACACTAAAGCAAAAAGATCTCTAAAATGTGCAACACGGTTAGTATTAAAATTCTGGTATCTTCACGTGTTCATTCCTTGCCTTCTCAAATATTAAATCACATTTTTAAAGGAGCTGACAAAGTTAAAGAGCCTGACAAAGGAGAAAGAGTACAATGTCAAGAGCATTTTGACACAAGTAAAATCACAGAGCTCCGTGTGGGGATTTGTGCCTGAGGGAGTTGCGTAAAGAGTAACCTGAGAGATTTTTCATCAATAAATAATACTTCGTTTCTTATTTTTTGGCAGATTTCCAACAGTGGCAGTGAGCATTGGATTTGCTGTCAACAAAGAGGTATGAAGTATGTTCTTTAAGATGGGTATCTGAGATCTGGTTAGAACCTGCAAAGGAACGTTAATTTTTTTTTTTTTTTTTTAAATCAGCTATTACTCAGGTTTTTCCAGGCTTTTTAAATGCATTTGATCATACAAAACCATAGTCCTGCAAAATTTACTTCTGCAAACTGGCAATTACAAAGTAATTATTATAAATCTTACAGGATTTATGTGGAGGGAAAAGGGAGTATGGTCAGAGCAAGGTTTTGTAAGACAAAACCATAATGAATTAAATACAGCGCAGCCTATTCATAATTTAAAGACCTTTCCTGGTGTTCTTACGTTATTATTCCTGCTTGTTGCCTGCTAGCAGTATCTGTGAAAGCTAACTGCTGCTGTGAGGCAATTCAGAACTGTTTCCTACGAAGAGTGCAAAATTATGGGCCCAGGTCATTTAATCTGCCTTTGTGGTTTTCTTTACGTAGTAAAGTAACTATATTTGCCACGCAAGAGCTTGGGAAACTGGGAAAAAATTACCTAGCCTTCCTATGTGCCGTTTGGAGTTTCCCAGCTCTCCTTGTTCACGCTGCTGCCTTTTCTCCACACGTTGCCAGTTTACAGTTCGATATATCCAGAAGAAATAGCTAATCCAATTGCCAAGGAATGTGCCTCTTTCAGCCTAATTCCCTGATCTTAAATACACGTAGAGCTGTGAGAGGAACCAGCAAGAGTTCTGGGCGATAACAACATAGTTTTCAGATGTGCTGGCAGCTCTTGCCGATTTAAACAGAATAATGTTGTGTACTTCTCTCGTTAGACTTTTCAAACGTGGAAACTGCAGAGGAACCCTTCCATGCTTTCCTGCAGTTTATACATTCCCAAAGGTCCTTTTGAATGCTACACGTTACTACCAGACAGCTCTCTCTAATATTTATGTTTTCTAGAACACCATTGTGATTTTGATGCTGCATATTTGGGGTTATGTAAACTAAACAAAGCTGAAACAAAAATAAAGAATGATGTTCAATCTCCCTCGGTAAACAAATGGAAAAGCAGAAAAAAACAGTAAGCTGAAAAGGAGCCAAAGTACACACAGGGGAACTGGCCTGAATGTAAGCCTTGAACGGTCCTGGAGAAATTCCTGCAGATGTCTTCAGGGAAGGAGTCTATAAATAGTGTGTCCCTCAAAAAAACCCCCTTGGGTTAGATGGGACCTCAGGGTAGGGGGCAAGGACGGTCTATTCCCTTTGAATTGTCTCTGCTGAACACCAGTGATTACTCTCATTGAATGGAGGAGGGCAGCAGGAAAAGATTTGGAGTCTAGAACATCTGAGATGTTTTCTTGACCTTGTTACCAACTTCTTCTGTGACCTTGGACAAGTCGCTTAATTTTTGTCTATCTGTCCGCCCCCAAATAAAACATCACTAATCGTACTTATCTGGGGGGGGGTTAGGAGATGATCATTGACAGTTTGTAAAGCTGCTTTAAAATTTTTGATGAAACCTATTAAAATAACGGAAATACTAAATACATCGGGTTTAAACCAAGGGTCAAATTCTGACCCTCTCCTCAGTGGTAAACAGATACTCCCACAAAAATTCCAGGGTTGCTCGTTCTCGAGCTTTCTCTGAGGGTCACAATGTTTGGTATTTCTCTTCAAACTCCTTCTCTTGGAGTCTGTGACTTCATGAGATTCTCACTTTAATGTGTAAACAGAAGGATTTTGCAGAGAAATGCTTGAATGTCAGGAAAGGTGAAGTGCGTGTGAAAGCATCCACTGTCACTGGACAGCGAGCCATGACTTCTGAGTTTGGATGCCTGACTGGTCATACTGGGGGCTGCAGGCGTCAGGGTCCAGCCAAAGTCAGTGGCGTTACTTCTAGGTGTAACTGCTCACCAACGAAAGTAAAGCGTTCAGAATCTGACCTTCGAGGAATTGCATAATTTCAGTGAAAACATCCAACTGAATTGGAGATCAACTTAGCGTTTAATCCATTCTAACGGGGGCACAGACAAGCTGCAAGTAAGTTTAGCAGATCTCGAACAGATTGCGTTAACTTCTCGTTATCCACTGAATTTTATATGACCTATATCTCAATATCGCAGTAACAGTAAAATTATTCCAGTTTATTAGCGTCAATATAATCTTTGATTACATGTGCCAATTAAAATATTGCTGATCTTTCTGCCATTAGTAGTTGTTTATTTTTATGATGAGTAATTTGAGTTGCATTCATTTCTTTCCTTTTCAAAATCTTAAAGCTTGAATTTGGTGTAATTTACCACTGCACTGAAGAACGATTATACACTGGTAGAAGAGGTCAAGGGGCATTTTGTAATGACAAAAGGCTTCAGGTATCAAAAGAGACAGGTTGGTCTAGATTTTGTTAGAACTCTAAAAGGAATATGTTAATTTTGTTTCAGAGTTGTTGCAAATCCTCATTAGGATAATGAACATCATTATCCTGATGGAAAGTATTTCACCTGCATGATAATTTTGTTGTTATGTGTTTGTTTTTTCTGAAAAATCACAGCTTTCCTCATTTTCTCTTTAAAATTTACATCTGAATATGAACTATTTAAATAAACTTGAATTATTTTGCTTCTTATTTATGCTTCATATTTATTCCTGTTTAAATAAGGAAGAGTGAGTGGATTCACCAGTTTCATTCCAGCTATACGCTGGCATAACTTTGAGTGAGCAAGGTGCAATGGGAATGGTGAATCGAATTCAGAGTATTCCGGCAGCCGTTTCCCTCTCAACTTCCAGTAAACTCGCACATCATGAAGCGTGTGATGTCTGTAGGCGTAGCACGTGCTAACAGTAAACTCAAGGGTGGTGCATGCTTCGTTAGGGGCTCTTTAACAGCTTGTTTTTCTCTGCGATGTATGTTTCAACCTAGAAACACCTAGCAAAACTAAGCCAACACATGATTGGAATTGTGTTATTGGTAAACCAAGTCATAGATCTGCCTGTTCACCTCATGATGATAGATAACGGTAACCAGGTGTGCGTAGAGTTTTCTTTCAATCCATCCAAATGCAGAGGAGAACATAACACTTGGTCGTAGACAGAAGCAGACATGTGCCAAAAATGTACATCGCTGTACACAGGAGATGGAAACAATTTCACCCCAAAAGAAATTTAGCGGATGTGCAACACGATAAATTCAAGCAATTCAACATAGAGATTTGTCATAGTGCTCCAAGCAGATCCCACATCAAAACTTCCCTGAAAATTTGGCTGTTCACCTGAATTAATAATGGTCTGGGGTCTGCCTGTTTGTAGAGAAGGAGCAGATGGTAAAGAAGGTGTCCCCTAAGATTTTAATCCTTGGTTATAAAGCACATTTTTGTCAGTGCTCGACTATGTCGTACCTTGGGACGAACTAGGGGTGCTCCCACTTGGGCTGTGTGAGCCGTTCTCAAAATGGCCTTGCTTGCTTCTGCAGTCAGAGCGTTCTGGCTTCCAGCTGAGGAAGGAACAATTTTGGCACATGCCGCTTTTGTCCTCCGTTCTCAGGACACCCAGTCTACGTGGATGTCTGGAACAGAGCAAGGGAAGTGGACCTTCAGCCCTTCCAAATGCTTTGAAATTTTCCTTTGTGATGAGAGGCATCATTTGGTGGTGGGCAATTTCTCCAGTGAAGATGGATCTTCTTTAATCTCACTTCTGTTGATGTTTCAAATGTATAAAATCACAGCTGCTCTTTTCCCGTAAGGACTGTGGCTTCGGTGAAATAAGCCAACCCTGGAACAGAGAGTGTGTCTCCCTGTACCTACCACTGGAATCAAGGAGCCTTCACCAATGCGTGATGTGTTGGAGATCCAGGCTGTCGTGTTACTTCATGCCTTTTGTTTTCAGGAAGTGTGACTGTCCCTGGTCTGCCCTGTACATTCCTTACGCAGAGTTAATCATTTGAAAACACAGCCCAGGCAAACCCTGTTCTTTGTCAATGCCAAATTTTGTAGAGGTCTGATATGAGAGTCCAAGCAGTCAGGATACACTTAAACGAAGGATCCATTTTCCCTTTGATCCTGAGTGACACTTTCTTCTCATGCTTAGATTCAGGTCAGACCTTACATGTGCTAGTACTGGAAGTGTATTCCCTTTTTTTAATCTTCTGTGTTCAGCAGAATTGGTCTTCTCCTCATAAATCTATCCGTACCACTGTCAAATCTCTTCTGCCATGCCTCCTTATTCTTCTGGCCTCTCTCAGAATGAGGAGTAGTCTGTAAACTTTCTCCTCTACCTTGAATTCCTGAAACCCCACCGAGTCCTGCGATCAGCCTTTTCCTGAGCAGAGACCTCCCTCTTGCTTGCCTTGGTCCCTTCACGCACTTTCTACCTGTTGCCGTGATGAAAATCAAAGAGATCCGTTTATGCATTAGAAACGTGTTTAATGAAGAGCTGTCTTAGTCACGACCTGGCTGTGACCGGTGGGCTGTGAGTGCTTGGTGCATCGCAGCGATGAGGCGTGCACGAAACCTTCTGTAATTATAGATTTGGTTTGTTACGCGGAAGGATCCCAGGCAGATTGCTTTCACCATCCGGAGTTTTCAGTGGTGGCTGAACAACAGCTACCCTGCAGCACCCCTGGATTGGTGTTTTTACATTGTAATGCAGTAATTTTAAAAGCGGTTGTTAAATCTGTGTCCCTACAGTTTGTGATACCCTGTAACTTTTAATCTAATTACATACCTGTTACTGGCCAACCATTTACCGCATCGTTCGAATCCATAATGCTCCTCTGCAGCACTAAATTCATGGGCAGCCTGTTTAATTAAATGATGTCTCATTCCAGCCTAATTTGCTTTTGAAAACCTCCTTGCTCCTTCTGCTAAGAATGTTCTAGTTATGCAATTAACTGTAATAACCAGGTAGACGCTCCCTATCTGAACAAATGCCGAGCCTTTAACCCAGGGTAGAAGCTGACGCCTGACACTGGGGCACAGCCTCCTTAGGAAGAAATCAACCGCTAAACCCTTGAGTTCTGTCGTATCTGTAACGCCTCCGAGTTCAGCTGGCACAGCAGAAGCAGGGACGCTTGACATTTGATCAGCCATCTCCACCTCCGTGGGCATGCTCTTGTTGTAGACTAGCAATATTCCGACCTCGCCTGAGGACTGCTTCACCGCCCGGCGAGTCACTGTGAGTCTAGTCTCTCCTTTGGCTGTACGCGAGGCCGGTGTCTTCGTCTGCTGTAGGTCAGAACTGCCCCTGCCGAACGCACGCAGGACAAACAGAACCGTCCTGGTTTATTATTAATTAAGACGCTGCTTTAGTTTGTGGTAAGAAGGGTTTTTTTCAGTCGTGAGGTGTCTTCAGCCTTTGCAATGTCAGAAGAAAAGGGAGCTATTACTGGGTGGCTGGTGGTTTAGGTAGAAACTTTCCTTTCTCTTACTGTTTTCCCAAATGTTTCTCATTTGTTAACAAATTACACTGAGGTTCTCTATTCAAGAACCATCCTGTTGTCAGCTCTGATTAACAGTTACTAGGTCACTGCATTACTGTTACCCGACTGCTTGTGGTAGTGAATTTGCCAAAAGCTGACCGGTCACTGAAATAAAGCGAGGTGTGGAAAGAGGAGGAATGTAAGAACTCATTCTTGTCTTTAATCTCCCTGTTCTTCTTTTAAAAAGTCTGTTTAGGTCAGACCAGTTGATACGCGAATTCTGGTCTTGCTTGAATTTTTATGCAAAGTTGTCGCTTACTCTGTGAAAGAGTTTGGGGTAAAAAAAGGGACGTGAAAATTGTTTTTTCTGTGAAAAGTTCATTAGCGTTTAATTTAAAAACAAATTTCCAGAATCTGCCTAGAAGCTGTTGATTTAACGGAAACAACTACCTACATTGCAGATATCTCGAAGGCCTTAATTTTAACAGAGATTGGTCCAAAACGTGACCCTGCAACTTTGAAACTGTTCCTTGGAAACATTGAGAGATTGCTCAAGGCCCAAGCGCACGGGTAAGATGTTTTCCTGTCTATGTCTCACATTTGTGACCAAAAATAATTAAAAACACAGGAAACAAAAGCAAAAACCAAGTGCGTTGCATGTTTTGCTATCTTGACACGTAGGTTGAAATCAAAGGTATTTTCTGCTTTATGTTCCCGTGTCCCCTTCTCACGGGGTGTTTAGGGTCCGTGTCATTGGGAGCTCAACCCTGGCTCTGTGCCACCTGGCGTCCGGCGCTGCAGATGCCTATTACCAGTTTGGGTTACACTGCTGGGACCTGGCAGCGGCCACTGTCATTATTAGAGAGGCGGGTGGCACTGTGATAGACACTTCAGGTGAGTAAAACAGCCTCGTCTGCACTGACTCTTGGGGGACTGAGCGGCTATTTCGGGGCCACGTGTGTTGCCTCAGCAGAGTCCTTCTCCTGCGGCCCTGTCTCATTCCTGGCAGTCGTCTGTGGGAACATCTGTGCTCTCCCCTACACTCTGCCTGGTTATTCGTAACACTCTGATGTAATTCCAGCCTGGGGTTTCATCACATCAAAGGTCTTCTCAGTCAAACTGTATTTCCGTGACTTTGAGTCATTCTTTTAAAGCATCAGATTTACAGTAAAGAACCAGCCCAGGAGACTGGCAGATACACTCAGACTCCAAACAGATTTTGGCAGAGACAACTTCCCGAGACAGGAGGACCCTCAGCTGCATGTCTGAACATGTACGGCTAGGAACTGCTCCGAGGGAGTAAAGGAAAGCACATAGTAATGGTTGACTGGTAACCAGTATGGGGATGCTGTGGGAAGATACGGTGGATTAAGAAGGGTGCGCTGGTTGAACCGATTTCTGTTCTAGCCCTTCCTGCTGCTGAAGGAAGGGAGTAGTGCATTTATTGTTGGAGACTGAACAAATCTAGACATCTGCTGCTTCTGTTGCAGTACTTCTCCTGTGCTGGGCACTGGGGAAGCCACACCTGGAATATTTGGTTCAGTTTTGGCCCCTCACTCCCAGAAGGACATTGAGGGGCTGGAGCGTGTCCAGAGAAGGGCAACAGAGCTGGTGCAGGGTCTGGAGCACAATGTGCTGAGGAGCAGCTGAGGGACCTGGGGGGGTTGAGCCTGGAGCAAAGGAGGCTCCGGGGAGACCTTCTGGCTCTGACAACTCCCTGACAGGAGGGTGGAGCGAGGAGGGGGTTGGTCTCTTCTCCCCAGAAACAGGCAACAGCACAAGAGGAAACAGCCTCAAGTTGCATCAAGAGAGGTTTAAGTTGGATATTAGGAAAAATTCTTTTGCAGAGAGGGTTGTCAGGCATTGGAACTGGCTGCCCAGGGCAGTGGTGGAGTCCCCATCCCTGGAGGGGTTTCCCAGCCCTTGTGTCGAGGTGGTGCTGAGGGACAGGGGGCAGTGGGGACCTGGCAGTGCTGGGGGAACGGGGGGACTCAAGGAGCTTGAAGGTCATTTCCAATTTAAACAATTCTAGGATGCTGTAATTTGTCACCGTATGTAGAATATTCTGAAATCATTTGTTGCCGGACGCTTCCAGATAGGAGCTGCTGAACTAGGTTGTCCTTCCCACCCCACAAGGGGCCGCGTGAGCAGTTGTTTCAGCGTTTCCGAGCCTATCTCATTACAGCATGGTCTGTACTTACGATACGTTGCCTTTTTACATCACGTCCAATGGTTCTCGTTAACCCTCTTTCCTCAGGGGGACCTCTGGATCTTATGTCCTGCCGAGTGGTTGCCGCGGGCACCAGAGAGATGGCCATGTTCATCGCTCAGGAACTACAAACGATTCACTACAGGCGGGATGACGAGAATTGAGTGCTTACAGCATGGAGTCTGTCCTCCTGAACTGTGTCACTTCTGCAAGATGGGTGGCTTAAAGGGCACGTGATGTCAGCAGGAGATGCGCTCTGTGGAGATTTTATGTGTCAAATATTTTTTATACATTTATTACCATGTGGGAAGGCATAGGGAGATTTTTAAACCTCTACGAATCGTGTTTCCTTTTTAATATGTATCTCTTTCAGCAGTATCTTTTTTATAAGATAGCGTATTTTACGTGTAGCAAATTAGTCTCAGAACTGTTGTAATTTCATATCCGTGGGGCTGATATTTAGTCTTTTGTAACATGCAGCTAAAAATGGAAATTTATTTTTACGGATGCAGATCTCAGGTAAATGAGCTTTAGGACCGTAGTCAGGACGAGTAGCTAAGATGTGTGCCTATAACACCCTGTTCTGTGATACTTCAAAACGCAATAAAAGTGACGTCGTTCCCTTGCTACGTCATAGCTGTATATCCGTGTACGCGTACATGTGTGTGTGTGTGTGTATACACAGCTGTTCGTGTATAGGCATGTGTACACACACACAGACATACATATATATGGTCGTCCTGGATGTTTACGGCCATTTAGCGAATGCAGAGAGGAAAGCTAATATGGGAAGATGTTTTCAGATAAAGAACATAAGTAACTGGCGTGATTTTGGTGGCAAATAACAGAGCTGATCATGAAAAATGGGTGATGGTTTTACAACCTGTCCGTGTAAATCACGGAAAGCATCCTTCAGGCCTCTGTAAGATACTCCAGCCTGCACACACTTACTGCCACAGAGTAATTATAGTTACACCCGGGAGCAATACCGAGCTCCGCGGAGTTACTCGCAGTGTTAACCACGACACGCGGTGGGAGGCCAGCGGAACAGTGTCAAGGAGCTGTTGCTTTTAGAGAAACTCGGAGCAGAACGGCAGGATTTGGCCCCTTACAGGCAAATTATTAAAAACCGGCACATAAGAGATGATGGCAAAATGTTGTAAACCACATGCCCTGCTCGCACAAGGTTGTAATCCCACTTTTTGATCAGAGAAACCTGTAAAATCGGCTGCATGCATTTCCTACGTACGCAGTTGTTCTCTGTCCCTCTATCTAGCGTTGTTATTAATTCCACCACGGTGAACGCTTCCGTTTAGATTATTCTTTAAATCAGATCACAGGGGAACTACGAGTGTGTCTGGAAAAGTAGTTGAGATTAAATCGCTTCTATTTTTTTCTTAACAAATTGAATTTAAAGTTGTCTCCATTTTGCAAGAGTGCAAATTAAATGAAGGAATGAGCCAAAAAACTAAGCTGGTTAAAAATTTTTAACTTTCTTTATACACGGCACGTGTAGGCTTTGTAAACATGCTCAGAGATCTGCACAGAACATACCAACTAAACAATATTTTTTTAAAAACCACCTTAGACCTGTTTCTCGCAATGAAAAATGTTTTTCACTGAGTATAACGTAAAATTTGTGATTTCTCGATGCTTTTTTCACAAGAAATGCAAAGAACTGACTGTCTGAAGAATGCCTAAGAGTAAGCGTTTAAGAGCTGATGGTTCTTAGCAGAAACCCAGCGCTGTCTGTCACAGTGACCAGCGTCGT
>NW_010426314.1:0-2539 GCF_000710305.1 Buceros rhinoceros silvestris | reverse complement strand
CTGCGTGTCGCTGCCTCCCATCCCTTGTAGCACCCCCCTGTCCGGAAGCGGAGATTGTAAGCCCTCTGGGGCAGGGACTAAAGTACTTTGGCTCTGGGTTTGCACAGTGCTAATAGGATGCGGTTCTGGTCCACAGCTGGGCACCGAGGTGCTGTAATAATAAAAATAATAAATACTAGTAGGCTCACTTGTGGCTTATTCGCCCTCCTGTCTGAGCCCAGCAGAGATCCGAGTGGCAGATGCGGAGCTGGGTGGCACCGCTCTGACCCCGGGGTGCTTAGCCTTGGCAGCCGGGGCTTTACTCGGACTTGTGCCGCGGCCCGTAAGCCCTGTAAGGAGGCTTATGCTGGCAGGGTGGAAGCTCAGCCCCACTTCCTCCGCTCCCCCTCCTCAGCCCGTCTCCCCCATGGCTCTGGGAGAGGAGCCTGCGCGAGAAGCCGCTGTGCGTCTCCAGCGAGGTTTCCCAGCACCTCGCCTGCTCATACAAAGAACGTCTCTGACCCAGTTAGGGCTGGTGTGTGCTGGCGTCCCAGAGCGTGGCAAAGCCATGCAGAGAAATCTATGCATCGGCTTCAACGGCACACTGCAGCGACTGGTGAAGCTGGAGCCAAGTGTGGTGAGAAGGGAGAGCTGCAGAAACCCATTCACAGGTTCTCGTTTGTGCCTGGGGTGCAGTTTTGGGTTTTGCTCGGGCTGCAGTTCAAGTGTGTTAAACTGGCAGCGCGTGTGTGGAGCAGCAGTCCTGTCTCCCCCACCTCCTCTGCTGCCCGTGTGCCAGCACAAACATTTCTGAACCCTTCCAGCGGACCAGATGAGTGAAGTGATCTGCCTGTAAAGTACCCCGGTAAACAAAAAAGGGATTATTTTACAGGCAGATCGCTTTCCCGAGCCGGTTCCGCCCCTGGCCACCGCAAGCAGCTGAGTTCAGGCACCAAAGAAGGGGGTAGTGAGGGGGCAGGCAGGGTGGCTGTGCTCATAGATGGTGCCACATTACAGCAGTTCATCAAAGTGCAACCTTAAAGCTATTTGACTACACACACTGACTGAAATAAACCGTACCAGAGTTTGTCCTCCCTTCGATTTTTCTTGCTAGCCAGATGAAAGTTCACTCAGCATGCGTGTCCGGCAGGGTGGCTGTGCTCATAGATGGTGCCACATTACAGCAGTTCATCAAAGTGCAACCTTAAAGCTATTTGACTACACACACTGACTGAAATAAACCGTACCAGAGTTTGTCCTCCCTTCGCTTTTTCTTGCTAGCCAGATGCAAGTTAACTCAGCATGCGTGTCGGGCAGCTCTGCGCGTGAGTGCGAGCATTCATACCGCAGTTAGTGCAGCCAGAAACCTAAATCCCCCCGAACGCTGAAACGTGTGGCCTCTCCCCTGCCAGCTGCTGTGAAATGCTGCGAATGTTCCGCATTACGGAGCACATCAGTGCATTGCTGATCAGACATCTGAGACGGATGAAGAGTTTCTCCGTGAACGCCGCCACGAAGATGCCTGTGCTCTGAAAACCGAGCGCTCCCGCTGTTAGCAAGCGGTGCCCAGCTTCCCCGGGCTCACCCAGTTTGGGTCTGCATCCCTCACCGGCTCACTGGTGGAGAACGTGATACGCCTCTGGGCTTGCTGACCTCAAATAGGCTCGAATGGTGCGCCCTGCTAGAATAGAGCAGAAATAGCTGAAAACTCCAGGAAAATGGTCAGTGGCTGATCCTTGGCAGTTGTCTCGCTGAGCTTGTCAGAGTTTATGGAACAAGTACGGGCATGTTTCAGGCGCGCTGATGGATGGGCGTTTTCCCTTTGATGACACTGGCTAATCTCACAGTACTAAAGACATGGGCATGTCTTGGAGCCCTCACCTAGGGGTCCACAGGCAGCACTCTCCACACTTCATCTAGAATCCGTTTCCTGTTGGCAATGGCTTCAATTAAAGCAATAAAAATACACCAGCAGCCATTCTGCTGCCAGTATTTCGAATAACGAAATGAGCCTTAAGCCACTCTATCAAATGAACAGACCGCACCTTTTCTCCTGGTAACTTCCCAGCTCTACCAAGTCTGTTTAAATCACTTTTTTCTTTTGTGTCAGTATAAAAAAACGCGCTCCCTTTCTCCATCGCCAAGACTGAGGATGTAGAGAAGTCAGAATGACGGTTCCTACAGCACTTTCCATTTTACGGCGTGTTACGTCTAAGTCTTCCATAGAACATCTCCCCAGCTCTAAGGATTGCGACAAATCATCCCCCAACAGTGGAAAGAGTAATTTCCATTTTCTTTTAACCCATCTGCCAGCCATGACAATAGCGCTGTAGGACGCTGCATTTTCTAGGCCTGCTGTGCTCGAGAAGCAGCAGAACTGCTGTTACTCAAAAGAGGAAGAACTGCTGCACCTCCCTGGGGTTTGCATTTTAAAATGGATTACGTTGGTACTTCTGTGCTTTACAGCCCATCACATTTACACAGTGAATTTTAGAGTAAAATGGATTGGAAACGGCCAAACCCATGTTTCACAGGCAGAACCTTCTATCTGATGACAGAG
>NW_010426313.1:8667-23522 GCF_000710305.1 Buceros rhinoceros silvestris | reverse complement strand
ACCTCGGTCCCTCGACCCTTGACAGGAGTTGGAGCTGGATTAAATACCTGGTTTCTCAGGAGCTCTGTGCGTGTGGCTGGATGTCTCCTACCCCTTCTGTGCTCTGTCAGCAAAGCAATCCACTTGTTTCCCATCCTGCTTCTGATGAAATCAGCCTCCTTTATTTAAACCATTATTTAAACTTTATTTAATTTAAAGCTATTTAAAGTGCTTACATTAAGGTGGCTGATTTTGACTGAATTGGATTAGGGATTGATCAGGAGAGTGGTGGGAGCTCTGCCAAAGTGCTGTCTTAAATTTCTTGTGTTTGCAAAGTAACCATCTCTGTACAATCTTAACTGGTAGTAAAACTTGTGGAAAGAATCAGCTGGCCCAGTACATCTGTCTGGGGATTGTCTTCTTCCTTCTTCACCACAGTCCTTGGCAGTGGTGGTGTGAGTCTGGTCAGACACATTAAAAGCTTTTGTCTTTTCCAGCTGAGCCTGTCCAAAAATATTTAAAGGCTCTGGACCCATTTTCAGGCTTTGTTTACCATGCCTTGAGAATCAGTGCAGAGGATTATTCAGGACATGTGAGGACTTGTTAAGTGGCTGGACTGTGCACTTCTCCTCTGAAAATCTGCACGTGTAGATTGTGAATGTTAATTTTTGTGTTTGGTGTAAAACCCGCATTAAAATTACAATGCTACCAGTGCCCTTTGAGTTCGAAATACGTGAAGGAATTGTGCCTTACTGCTTGCACTCTGTGCTTAAAAATAGCTGGGAAGTCTTGTGGTCTGTTACCCCTGAGTTCCACATTTGCACCCTATAACGTGAAAAAGAGCTATCTCACACAATTCTGAGCTCTGCACAAGATGTTTTTGCATAATGGTTATCATGGTGGTCCTCGTTCAGATCTGTGCAATAAAAATTCCAAGCTTTCTACACTGAAGGGAAGTAAAAACTTTGTGAAATTTTTGAGAGGTTGTATGAGCTTGTAAGGAAACAAGATGCTGGTAGTGCCTGATGGAAGGTCATCTTTCTTTCAGACTACTGCTAAGCAGTTCTCTAGAGATTAAATTTTATGCTGTTCAGAACTATCACTTTTAATACCTTTGAGGATTTAAGTGACTTTTTTGATTATTAAATCAGGGTGATAATACAGTGGGTTTATATATACATTAAAAAAATGTATACAGTTTTGTGGCCAGTGTTGCCTTGAATTTCCATTTAAATAATTTTGAAAAGCTAAAATATTTTTTTCATTCTAAATCTGTGGTCTTTTTTTAATGTATTATGCTTTTTTTGGTCTTAAGAACTTTCTAAAATATTTTGTAATGATTTTTAAAATAAAATATTAGTAAATTACTTACTTAAATGTTTCTCATTTCTGCTGCTATGATTGGGTGTTGCTATATCGTTCTCCCAGAGCTAACCATAGGAAATAACATCATTCTGTGTTCCTGGTTTGGACGAAAGAGCTTGCATTGTGTTTGCCTGTTACTGGGGAAGAGGGTCCAACTTGCAAAGCTGGATATTCTCACTGCAAATTTTCAGGAGGAAAGGTCTAATAAGGTCAATGTTGCCTTTTTCCATAGAGTCCAGCCAGACTTGTAATAGCCTTTGTAATAGTAGGAGTCTGTAATAGCCTTTACCACTACCATAGTCTCTAGGCTACTGTGACAAGCATAATTCAAGTGCTGCCTTCTAGTGTCTTGATGAATTGGAGCTGAAAAAATTGAAGTGGCAGGCTTGTTAAAGGAAGGAGCGCAAACTAGCAAAAAGTGTTAAGAGCAAATAATTTCTTCTGGTGTAGAAAAATGCAAGTGACTGGGTTACTTGGTTGAGAGGTAGCTACTGGATACATCAAAAACATTTGTCTGATTGTCAGTGGTGGGGGGTGAGGGAGAGGAAATAGACTTGCATGCTTTTTGGCAGGGTTGCTTTTTCTTTTCATAATCCTACAGATTGCTTATTAGCCGGTGGTCATCTTGTAAACAGAAGAATGGCACTTTTTTCATTTCATTGTCGGTACTGAAATTGGAATGCCATGGTGTATTTTTATTTATATTGTAACATTAAAGGGGAAATCATCTCATCGATGAAGTTGCCAGAGATTAGTATAGCCATAAGGATTCATAAGGGAAAAAGGTCTCTAATGCTTTTAATTATATTTGAAAACTAGATGCAAGAAAACAATAGAAGCAAAATGTTGCATTAAAAGTGTACACCAGTGGTGGCGTACATACACAGCATGCGAAAGTAACTCAGAAGTCCTAAGAAAGATTAATAAAGATGTAATAACATGGAGCATGACCATACAGTTTAAGTCATGGTATTGCTAGAGTCATGACAACTCTTTTCTCAGGAGTGTAATCCAAGTTAGTTTCTTGTAAATTATCAGTATAGCGCAGTAGGGCAGAATATAGGCGGGTGGTCTGCAGCTTTCCTTTGTGATGCACAGGCACTGCCGGCCACTGCTGTATGTGCATCTGTTCAAGGCACATACAAGTTTCCTTGCTGTTGGGTGGGCCTTCTCCTTACAGTGAGGAGCTTTATCACACAGCCTTTTTTTGAGCTGTCTGCAGGAACCAAGCCAGGTGAACTACTTGGCTGGATTTTGTGTTTGATTTCTCTGTGGATTCCGAACAGCTGGTTTTTGCCTGATGAAGGAAGCACAAGGAAGCCCAGCTGTGTTTTTTGCTTTCTGTTTGTGCACGGTGCAGTGGGCTGCACAGACATCTGCTGAGAAGCTGTAAGACAGAAGTTTGCCCACAAGAGGGCAAACATGATCCTGTGATTGAAAATACTTAATTGGGAGGACTTTGCCCCCTTCTCGCTTGTGTTTTCAGCGGAGTTGAAGCCCCCTTGCCCTCTTTTTTGTCAGCGTGGCTGTAAATTTCAGTGATACTGTTTCCAATCATTTGCTTATTTCTCAAAATGTAGCATGATGATTTTTTGATAGTATAATCAGATCAATATTGTCTCAAGTAGATCCCTTACCTAATCAGTTTGAAAGGGTTTTACTTTTATGCCTTTTGTTTTGTAATCTGTAAGGATGTTTTTTAAAAATTCATTACAAAGTCAAGTTTCAGCTGCATGACTACATCTGCACCTAGAACACTGTACTGCAGCTTTGAAGATTTTTGTGAACTGTACTATGCTGTGGTTTTCAGTTAAAGGTTTGTGGATTATTGGTGAGAGAACAAAAGAATGGTGAGTACCTGAGCATTCCTGGACTCTCAGGAAGTTAAATGAGAGAAGGCTATTATCCAAAAAATGCAAATTATGCATGCTGGAATAAAAATCAGTGTCCACAGACAGAAATGTTGGCAAACATAAAGCATGCCAGACAGGGCTTTTTGCAATTCCAGTCCTCTCTAGGCACCCTACCGAAAGTTGCTTTGAGCAGTCCATGAGTCCTGATCGCTCATTCAGCTTGTTTATTATGACCTATTAATCTCTTGGCTGAACATTAGAACAGACTGGGAAGAGTAAAGAGACTTGGCTGTTTTGAAGTTGGCAAGTCTTGAGGTGAGAGTCAGGGCTTCACACAGCTGTGACAGCATAAACACATAAAGCAACAGCATAAGCACATTCTTCTGTAGCATGACTCATGCCAGATGAGGACGGCGAATACCCAGTCAGGTATCTGTTGCTAGATACATGAAAGCATGTAGTATTCTGCAGTGCTAAGTTTGGGCTGTACTTCAGGACTCTGTTTTTAGTTCTCACTTGGACTTACTGAAAGCAGCATATTGTAAGACAAAGAGCATTACAAGTTTTTTTTATTACCATATACCCTACCCTTGCTTAGAGCATGGTGCAATATTGCTCAAAATCAAGTCTGTCTGCACTATAACCCTCCTTTTAACTACTTCCTTTGCACCACCTGTCACTCTTCCAAAAAAATCAGTACAAACATGATTCTGAAATCCCTGGTCATGTTGATCTGTAGGTAAGGAACAGTTATTTAATTGTTCCGTGGTCTCCGCACACTACTAACCAAAGACTGGAGGTGGAGCTGCTACACCTGGTGTAATCAACAAAGCATCCTCAGAAAGGAGGACAGACTCTCACTGCTTCTATTTTCATTGTTAACACCACACCCATTTTCACTCTCCTCTGCCTGTCTGCTCTGTTTCAAAGGCTGCAGATCACTGGTTATTGATACTTGCATTGTTAAAGCCCTGCTTCCCATGCCTGTCCCTCAAATCTAAACTAAACCTTCCTACCAGTGCAATTCATAGCACCAAGAGCTTTGGCTAAAGCTCTGCGTGCTAGTTTCTCAAAACAGCTGGGATAAAGTGGCTGTGGAGAATCTATGTGAGGAGGTACAATACCACTCTAAAACAACTGTCTTGTTAATATAAAGCTGGTTTTTTCTGCCTCATAGTCCTCTTGCTCAGAAAGTCTTGTTTTATGAATGAACAACTGTTCTTGACCTGATACAGTATTTTTAATTCTACATACTGCTTTCTGACAATTGTCACTCTCATTTGAGGGTAACAAGGTCATAATTATTCAGCACTCATGCATCACAAACCACTGAGTATGAGGTATTAATAGAGAGTGTTTTATGGATATAAACTCAAGAACTAATACTCAATAAAGAATAAAGAATACTCAGAATAATACTCAAGAAATGAAGCCATGAAATGTGGATTTAGGATGCTAGCTTTAGGCTACTGTTTCTGACATTCTTTTAACTTTTGAAGCATATTTGCTTGTGCAAGAATGGATTAATAAAGCCCCAGACCTTACATTACTTTTGAAAAGACAGTTTAAAATCCAGGTTTTTCCCATGAAAGTTGTTTACTGATTACAATTAAGAGAAACAGCTAAGATTACCATGGCCAAAAAACTGCACAGAAAAAATCATTCCCACATACCAGTTTGTTTATTTTATACCTAGAATATGTTTCTCATAAAAAGGCAGCAGCAGACAAAAGACGTTACTCTTGGTTTGCCTGCTAGAAAACCCAGCTTTGCTACTCTCCTGCTTATACTTTTTCCTTGCAATACAGAGAAAATGATTATTCTTAATAGCTACAGCTGCAGCATTGTGCTTGTTTGACTGGGGTTCATGAAAAAGGAGATGCAGATCATTAATTTTATGTTGAATGATTTACAGATGTGGCAATAACAGTAGATGGTGCTAGATGGACAAAGCACTTCTGATTTAAAAGAAGCTATTATACCAGCAGATTTGTACTTGTGGTAGTACAAAGCCACCAGCACTGATCCACCTCATACAACCCCCCCAATAATCTCAATAAAAGAAAGTTGTGTTACTGTAATTGTGTATATGCTGGCAGGGCTGTACTGGTGGAGGTGGGGGAATCATACCCTACATCATGGCTAGCAGATGTAATACAAGAAAGCTGCAAATGGGTGCTTTTGGGTAGCTATAGGCTTTGAGGTGACACACAACTCCTAGCCTGGTCTCTTTCCATCACATTATCTCTGTTAAGTGCTGGAGATGCAAGTGCTGGAATTAAGAGGTGGTTGGGGTTGACCCAGCTGGTTGTCCCAGCTCCACACAAGAAAGTAAAAAAGGAGCTCCTCAGCCCTGCCCTGAGATGTTGCAGCTGGGAGGCCAAGCTCCACCCCCAGCTGATGGAGGAAGAGGGACATCTATAGAGTGAATCAGAGGGGAAAGGGTATCTCCTGCCCTCTGAGTCACTGCTGCTGTAATTCAGTCTCATCCTGCTCTTCCTTCATTGAATAAGCAAGGGAGAATGGCTGGGTATTAAGGCTAGTCTCATCTAAATAGCCTCAAGACACAATATGGTTTTTTTCTGGACTGTTAAAAATAGATGCAGGATGAGGGCTGTCTCTAATTGCCTAGTCTGTGTTTGTATGCCTGAGGTGTCTCATCACCACACCTGTGGTGATTGGTCCCCCCCACCCCAAGGTTTCTACAGTCCTGCTATAATTCCGCCTATGCTGTTTGTCTGCTGGTGCTCTTCCTGTGCAAGTGCAGATGTGTAAGAAAAATGAACACATGGTTCAGCCATACTTAATTTAGCAATGACTCTGTGTTAGAGGCTTGGGGATATTCATGCCCCTACCGTTCTCCTTTGCCCCCTTTTCCCCAGGTGCTTGGTTTGCCATGCAGCTGCCAATCTGCCTTTGCACAGTCGCAGCCTGTGGGCACAACTCTCTGGAGTCACAGGTGAGAGGGGCTCTGAAGGAGATATATGTGGCAATGCCTCTGTGCACCAGGCAGGGATGAACTCATTTTAGGCACAGCCAGAGTAACCAGGGAGCTTTGTAGCACCAAATGTTGGCACCAGGACTCCTGTGCCTTCATGATACTTGACACTGCTGGCTGAACTTCCAGTTGCAGTGAGGACCGCAGGACTGCTGCTCTTTTGCTAATGCTTTAGAGGTTGCAGTTTATTCCTTTCAAATGGTTGCTTTGTGCATTGCTGTTATTCTAGGTCTGTAAACATCTAAAGAGCAATATATGAAATCTATATCATCTTGGGCGTTTTAAATTTAACTTTAATTTAACATTTTACATTTAAGCCAGGATCAACAAAAATGCGTTTTAATTGAAGTAATTTTATCTATGTCCTAATCCTTTCTTCTGCTTCAAAAGCTTTTGCCTTCATGGCTGGCTTATGCTCTGCTTTAACACAAGCCTCTCTGTCTCTGAGAACCGTTAACGCTCAGTGACAAAACTGCTTTTGAAGAGGTTTAGCTTATGTGCTTTTCTGTTCAACAATATGCAAAAAAAACAGGGTCCTGCTGGAGGTTGTACCATGTTCAGGGAGCAAATGAAAACATTAACCCAAGGAACAGCCCTGTTGTGAGCTGCTCGCTCAGGAAATGCTACTCTTCAGTGTCTTCATGTGCACTTTCTTTTCTAGCTCTGTCCTCCTTATTCCCCACTCCCACCCCTCCCCAAAAGGCAAGATCCCTCTCAGCCTCCTTGTTAAGAACCCTCCATATCATACTACTGTGGTCCCCCCCCCACTCAGCAAATAAAAAGCAGCCACCATATCATGCCTTGAGCAACTGAACACTGGCTTCTTAAAGCCAAGCTTTCAGAGCACTAAGCCAGAACAATGCAAAGATTTTTTTTATCTAAAAGATTTTTTTAATCTAAATTCTGCCTCCATGGAAGACTGAAAGCTTGTCTTGGCAGCCAGCTCACCCTTGAAGCAGGAAATTCCTGTGTTGCTGCAACTTTTTTTGTCTTTCCCCCCTGCCCCCCCTTAACTTTCAGGCTTCCTACCTGTGTGAAGTGCTGCTTCCAGGCATGGCCAGACAGGTTCAATGTCACCATCAGAGCAGCTCAGACAGAAGTTTGCCACAGGACAAAAAAAGCAGACATATTTTTTGACAACTGCTCCAATGCAGAGGGGCTGGTCCAGGCAGATGATGAGAGCTTGTTTGATATTTAGTAAACTGGTAACTCATGAACCCAGTAAACAAGTGCAGATATGAGATAATAAGAGGATAAAGGTACTTCATCAGTTGTTTATAAACATAGGCTCTTTTTTTTTTTCTTTTTTGATGCGAACTCCTGGATGTTGGGAATCTACTGAATACTGGTCAGCCCAATAATAAACAATGGCATATACATACTTAAGTTGTTTATAAACATAGGCTCTTTTTTTTTTTTCTTTTTTGATGCGAACTCCTGGATGTTGGGAATCTACTGAATACTGGTCAGCCCAATAATAAACAATGGCATATACATACTTACAGTGCTGGCTGTGCGAAACTGACCCAGGGGACTAGCCAAGGCTAGTGGACTCTGGGACAGGCAGAACAGAAACAACCTCTGGAGTAGCCAGCTGAGGGTAATCAGTGACCTTATAGAAGGGACCAGTATAGGAAGGAGCAGCCAACAGCACTTACTGCTTTTTCTGTTTCCCAGCTGCCATTGTGCTGCAAAAAAATTGTGCTGCTCTCTTCTGGAGAAGGATGACAAGCACCAGTGCAACTTTCTGACCTGCTTCCATGTAGTGGGGTTAAACAAGCCCTGGGACCAGGGACTGAAACAAAGAGCTGCCTGTTCCCAATGGCAGGGCCTTACAAGCGTGCAGCCCTGTGCAGCTGCAGAGCAACAAAAGGTAAGACAAGGGCATGATGCTTGCACCTGCGCTCCAGCCTGGAACAGCCTGAACCCCTGGAGGGTTGCTTAAGAATACTCTACAGCTTTGTGGTGAGGGCTGTCTCCTGCCACTGCCACCTGGGTGTAAACCTCTGCAGGCAGAAAGAAGATGTGGGGCTCCCACACATCTTTTCTCTGGTATACATTTTTCCCCATCTCCCATAAGCAGCAGCACTGCCTGGATGCCGGCCCAATGTCAAGCTCACCAGCAGGGCCCAGTGGTACATAACTCCAGCTTTCCTTGGCTTTCAGGTGACACTCAGTCTAAAAGTAGGTCTGTGCTTTAGCCTCTAGCCACAGCGATGGTCAAGGCCATTGGCCAGAACACAGCCTCTCATGCTCAGCAGCAGCATTTTGCTTCAAGCTATTTCCAAGAACAGTGGAACCCTGAGCAATTTTAAGTTAAGCACGGCAGAACATGTGGCAACTTGATGCCATGATCTGCAGCCTCTGGGTCAGATTTAGTGCATCCTCCCACAGCTTTAGCAGAACATGAAAATCCCAGACACAGGGTATGAAATGTACATAGCAGGCAAGCAGAAGAGAGACTTTTCCATACTCCAGGCAGATCTGCCCTTTAAGTACTGACACAGCTAGAAACTGTTTGTATTTGCCAGCATTTCTGTTAGTGCATAATGTGCTCACATTAGTTCCTCCTCTCACAAGCTTTCTACTAATGCTTGCACCTGCACTTCCTTGTCTCCCATTCCTTTTTTGTCCTAATAAGCTCAGAGTGCTCTCCCCTGGAGCATCCCTCAACATCCTTGCCAACCCCCACCTTCGTCCCCCCTTCATTAAAAGTTATTGTTACGATTGTGACCTGCAAACCCCTCCATACACCACATATAGTGATTTGTTCCCAAAGCTTTTCAGAAGTGAAGAAGCCATTCCTTTATAGTTCACACGATGCAAAACACAACCATTTCAGAGATGTGCAAGCTGTCACATACCCCGCAGTTTATTCAGCCAGCACAGTGGTCCTCAAGCTTTTCAAAGCCACCCTTCCTCTTCTTCTAAAAGTTTCATTTCCTTTTTTAATCTTCCGAGTTTCTACCCAACAAAAGCACTATTCACTCTCTAATTTAGCTCAAGCCCTCAGAACTCAAATATCAGGGTTTGTTTATTTTTTATGGTATGAAACAGTTTGTACTACCTATTTTCTTTTCCCAGCATTTATATTTTAATTTTCAGTAAAACTGAACCCCAAACTCAAGCTGTGTTGGCTCAAAGAATATACTACATTCATCCTGGAGCTGAAGAGGCTGGACAATTCTGTGTGGGATAGTAAAAGAAAGACCAGCACATCCAAACACAACAGCAGGGGAACAGTTTTTCCTGTGGCTCCTACCTCTTGTCCTCCTGTTACAAGATGTATTCTGACACTCCCCAGGGAGAAAATCACTGCTCTAGTAGAGAAAGGAAAAAATGAGCAAGATAAAAATTTCATTCTCAAAGCTGTTAAATCATCCAAATAGCGAGCATAGTTTATTTCAAAACCACCTAGAACCCCATATTTGACAAAGTTGCAAACAGACAGGAGTTTTCAGAACCAGGTTGACATGGAAGGAAACTCAAAACACTTTTGCTGGCAGAACTATAGTAGTGAGGTGCCAAAGTCCCTGCCAGACAGAGCTGTCATTCAAAGACCACCAGTGGGGCTGGTGATACCAGCAAAACCTGTGCTTTTCTTGGTAGACATGTTTCACAAGGATTTGGGGGAAGCGAGAAAGCTTTGGTAGCAGAGATGTCAGTTTTTCAGCCTGAAAGCATACCACACTAACAGCATATGGTGGGTCTATGGACCCATCACTGTCATAACAGCAAAAGCTGCAGGCATATCTTACACCTGTCAATAGGTACAAAAACCAAAAGAGAACTTTGAATTTACTTCTCTTCAGTATAAAGATCCAGTATAAACAAATGTACTTGCAGCAAAACATATTCTTTGGATGGTCACAGAGCACAGTTCAGAAATTCTTTGGTTATCAGACTGCATGAAATCCCCCTTAATTTTTTTTCTCCCACATGGTGACAAGTGAGAGTGAAGTGGGAAGGCTGAAAAAAAGATGCTGGTGTAGTGCCAGGAGACGGGGCACAACTCCAGCAGACAGTGAAAATAGCCTTTTCTTCAGAGCAAGCTCTGAGTCCAGCCTCAACCCTTAGCAGGTGCTTCTCCCCGCTGCCACCGCACAGCTGAAGTCTAAGTTGCATTCACGCTATGCAGCAGAACACTGGTTTCCCACGGCACTGCCAAGAGGGTAACAAGCCTGTAGGAGATGCCTCCTATCAATCTTGGGTAATATCTCAGGAGGTGAAGGAGAAATAGTGCACTTCTTTTTCCTCTGGGGGAACAGAGGACATATCATTGAATATCTACCATGTCAGTTCAAATTAAAGTCAGAGTTGCTGGTTTCCAAAATATGTAGTTAAGTCATCCTTGTCAGAAGAACCCATGATCAAGCAAAAAGATACGTGTGTGTGTGTATGTGTGTGTGCGTGTGTACACATGTGTACATGTACCTTCTTCTGCATTTTCACTTAAATTCCCCAGTGAAGTCCTTATGCATGTGACCAGTCCTGTGCTGGCCAAGGGAGCCTGACCATGACTGACTCTGCTAACAGTGGATTTCTAGCCGAGAAGGATGTCTGCTCTTTTAATGCAGAGCACCTTTGAGGCATGCTCAATTCAGGCCATTAAAAAGAAAAAAGTTACCTATTTCTGACCAAACACAAAATATGTCATCTAAAGGTATGTGGCAGAAAAGCAAGCCAAAGATGGATACGGTGAAGAAATGAAAAATAGGCAATATGAAACTAATAACATTATAACTGCCTAGTATATAGTTTTATTTGAATAATCCTCTATATTAATATCAAAGCAGTTTATCTTGGAGTGAATATATGTATCTTTATCCACAAACAGCAGAACTTTTGCACTTTTCAAATTGTTTCCTGCTCTGTTGCTGTAAATAGGAACAGCAAGAAGAATCACAGAAACTGTGCACGGTGAGGGGGGATTCCTACCTTTCCAGGTTATCTGCTCAGTTATTTTCACTTTCTTATCAAAATTTTTGTCACTTTAGCAGTTAGCCAATTTCTTTTGTCAGAGTAAAAAAAAAAAAGGAAAACCGAAATAAAGATACATATATTAGGATGAGAGAAAAAATAAAGTGGCAACAAATGGCAATATATGATGACCTGCTATGAGGCAATGAGACGACCACTAAATTACTTAGCAGCATTGATGAAGAATTTCTGATGGACTGAAGAATGCATAGCAGGCCAGAAAATGCTTTTTTCCTCCAGATTTGACATGGTAAACTGTATAAACCCTACTTTTTGCAGAAACCTGCTGCACCATCATGGAGTTGTCCTGACAGTGGAAGTTCTATTTCACAGCTAGACATGAAAAAGGAAGCGCTGAGGAGAGCCCTGCACTTCCCTTTTTCCTGCAAAAAATTTCTGGCTCACCAGAGATGGATTGCAAAAGGAGAGAAAGACAAAGGTGCCAGGAAGGCATTGTCTCAGCCTCATAGTTACATAGAACTTCATGACAATACCAGGCTGGACAAAACTGAATTGTTCTGCCTGTCCAGGCTCTGGGCTGAGTCTCCAACAGCACAGATCCCTGCAGAGGCAGAGGAAGGGACAAGCCACAGCTAAGAGAGAGAAAGAAGCACACTGCTCCATTCACAACGATATTTTCGTAAACACTGTTAGACTCCAAAGACAATAATTTATAAGAAATGCATAGAAATTTTCTACAGGACAGGTCTTACAAAAACCCATTTTACAAATGACTGTTTGTGAAAAGGAAAAAAACATCCCACAAAACATTAAACACGAGTATGTATTTTCCTGTATTTGGCAGAGGGAAGTTTTTAAGAATAATCTTTGATTATTAATAACCTGTAAAAATTAATGAAGAAAAACCCGATTCCATCATGTACTGTTGGGGATAGGATGGAGTGTTTGCAGTGACGTATTCAAGTTGCAGTTCATAATTTTTGATGCTGGCTGAAGTGATGTTAGAAAAAGTCCACAGTTCTGATAGAAAGAGGTAATAAAGACTTGGGTCAGCTTATCCAGGTACAAGTAAGTTTGTAACAGTTCCTTTATTAAACAATCCATCCTTCAAAGTTAAGAATCAGGTAGGAATTTGCAGGCTTTTTCCTTCTGTAAACATTTAAAAATCTCCAAATGGGTTTTAAATGCACTTACTGCAAATAGCTGGAAATGACCACAGCCCAGCTTGTGAGACAGAAGTTGTCTTTCTCTATAAAGCTCATAAAAGGCAGGTTTCTCCATCATTCTTCTTCTCCATTACTTCTTTGAAGGGGGGTGTGGGGAAGGTGGGGGAAGCAAAAAAACTTTGGTTCACAACATTGCTTTGCATAGGCATTCCAGTAGATCTTGAAAAGCTACTGGCTCTCCAGGCCAGTAACAAAATACCCATGCTCTCTCCTCAGTAGTCGACACTCCTCTTTGGTATCCTATTTTGTAAGGTAGATATCTTGCAGAGATGAAGGAGTCATACAGATGCATCTTTGAAAAGGAAGTCAGTGTTACTTGTGTTGCCACAAACAAGTTCATCTACTTGATGATTAAAGAACATACAGGAAACCTTTTGGTAGGGGGTGGGGGAGGGAGAAGAGAAAGCACTGATACATTCATTACTTGTCTAGAATCAAGTTATTTTCTCTTGTTGTTAACAGCTTCCAGTAGCTGTGATATGTCTGTGTTGACAGCAAATATGGAATTACTGCTTTGTAAGTAATTTTAAGTAACAAGGCACAGGACGTTAATAAAACTTTCCAGGTAGACACAGCCTTGTGGCAGTAAACATTAATAATAATTTTGGGAAGCATTCTGGTAGTTACTTAGCATAATACTTACTTGCTGACTGCGTGATGCATGAAACCTTGTAGGATGACCATATGCTTAAAACACAAAGGATCGTAGCTAGGAACCCGAAAGTCTGGATGAGAAAACAAACAAACCACAAATACTGGCTGCTCATGGCTTGGATGAGTGTACTCTCTGCTAGATAAAAACCTGGCTGGATGACCAGGCCCAGAGAATGGTGGTGAATGGAGTTAAATCCAGTTAACAGCCGGTCACCAGTGATGTTCCCCAGGGCTCAGTTTTGGGGCCTGTCTTCTTTAACATCTTTATCAATGATCTGGGTGAGGGGATCGAGTGCACCCTCAGTAAGTTTGCAGATGACACCAAGTTAGGTAAGTGTGTCGATCTGCTTGAAGGTTGGGAGGTTCTACAGAGGGATCTGGACAGTCTGGATCGATGGGCAGAGACTAATGGTATCAGGTTCAACAAGGCCAAGTGCTGGGTCCTGCACTTGGGTCACAACAACCCCCTGCAATTCTACAGGCTTGGGGAAGAGTGGCCTGGTGGTAAAAGACCTGGCGGGGCTGGTTGACTAAATATGAGCCAGCAGTGTGCCCAGGTGGCCAAGAAGGCCAACAGCATCCTGGCTTGTATTAGCAATAGCGTGGCCAGCAGCTGTAGGGAAGTGATTGTCCCCCTGTACTCAGCATTGGTGAGGCCACACCTTGAATAATGTGTCCAGTTTTGGGCCCCTCACTACAAGAAGGACATTGAGGTGCTGGAGCATGTCCAGAGAAGGGCAACGAAGCTGGTGAACAGACTAGCAAACATGTCCTGTGAGGAGCAGCTGAGGGAACTGGGGCTGTTTAGTTTGGAGAAAAGGAGGCTGAGGGGAGACCTTATTGCTCTCTACAACTACCTGAAAGGGGGTTGGTCTCCTCTCCCATGCAGCAAGCAATAGGACGAGAAGAAACAGCCTGAAGTTAGACCAGGGGAGATTTAGGTTGGGTATTAGGAAAAATTTCTTTACGGAGAAAGTGGTAAATCTTTGGAACAATCTCTCCAGGGAGATGGTGGAATCCTCATCCCTGGAAGTATTTGAAAGACGTGTGGATGTGGTGCTGAGGAACATGGTTTAGGAGTGACCTGGCAGTGCCAGGTGAATGGTTGGACTCGATGATCTTAAAGGTCTCTTCCAACCAAAATGATTCTGGGATTCTAACTACAGAACTTTAGATGACACATTATCCATGAATGTATGGACACTCTTGTATATCCAGCTGCATATTTTATGACATTAACAGACCCCAAAAAGTTATTTTTTTTACTCCATTCTGCCAATATAGTAAAAAAATAAAAAGTTTCTGTAGTATAATTAGCAGCTTATGTATTGTCAAAATAATGACTGAAGTCATATACAAGGTGAAGAAAAAGCTGGACAGCAGCACAGAGTTTCACCTTCTAGACTTCTCACTAGGATTCTGCAACAAAGAGAAGACTTTCTAACACCTCTGCTTTCTAACACTGCAATTTTACTGCCCCATTCAAACAAATCTTTCCCTGCCATCTGCCAAATAAATAAGTCATGTAAGTCTTCTAGTCCATTTGCATCATTATAAGCTTCTGAAAGTAATTATTCTGGAAGAGTTGTATTTCAGGTCCTGTTGCTGTGAAAATAACTGTTGCTCACACTCAGAAGTAATGACTGTCTCTATAAAGCCCTCCAGCCAACAGAGGTAGAGAGGAACTTTCAGTAAGTCAGACCGGGTGGGTTTCCACGAACAGGGCTCTCTGTTCAGGAGCAGGAGGCATCGAAAGCTGAAGACTGGGGTGAAATCCTTTAGGATACTTTTAGCTGCTGTAATAGTAATTTGTCAAAACCTAACTGACTTAAATCTTTC
>NW_010426313.1:0-8580 GCF_000710305.1 Buceros rhinoceros silvestris | reverse complement strand
TTTCCCTAAACACATTAGTTGCTATGAGTTAAAGATGAGGCCTTTGATTTCAGCTCTCTGATGTAACAAGCACTCACTTTAGTGGCGAGTCTGGAGTCTCGCAACAAAATATTTTTATTGGCATTGTGTTACAGAACGTTCACTGAAATGAGCTGAAAGGTGGTTCACCTAACCAAGACACTTGCCAAACAAGGCAAGTCTGTAAGAAAATACAATTATAAGTAATAGATTTCCAATGCCCCACTTAATATATAATGCAATTTAAAAGGTGTCAAGACTAATAAACACAGGCTTACCGCTCCAGCCACAAGTCCAGTCAAATTGTAACTCTTGGATGCTGCTACAATCGATGCGATGAGAAGCAGAATTGTACCAATTAAATAATGAAGAAACTCCTGCAAAGACAAGCACAACCTGCATCAGAAAAGAAACTTACGAGGAAAACATTTTTATATACCTCAGAACGAAAACAAGTTGGCAGAGGTTACTGAAACAGAGGACAAAATATCAGTCAAAAAAAAAAAAAGAAAAAAAGAAAGAAGATTTAAGAGGTCCCTCATGAGTGGATTTTGTACCATACCTGACTTTCTGTTCAAAAAAGAAGAGAGTGCCAATCTTCAGGTCTACTAATATTACTGGAAAAAGATCTACAAAGATCTACAATTCAACATGGTAGACTACTGAGGGTGAAACATGTATCTTTATTGCATCAAGTATGCACCTTACTTAGTTCTGCAGGAAGGAGAAAACCTTAAGGGCGTATTTCTCTATAAAGGCACGTATGAAATGGAAATAAATGGCAGCAAATGGCCTAAGTGGAAAACCAAATGCTCCTACTTCTGATAATCTTAGAAAGTAAGCAGCGGATCTACGCTAGATTTACTAGCAACTTCTATTGTCCAAGACTGAGAACAGGAGGGAAGCCATGAAAAGCACAACTACACAGATATTCGTACCCAACACCAAGGCATGTAAGGTTGGCTGCAGCTGTCCTACAGTAAAACATGATGCCACGGGTTTTTCAGAGAGAGTACTCAGGCACCACGTTTAAGCTCTTCTCTAATGCGATGAGTATCGGTCCGGGAGTCAATTTTACCTTGTTATAAGCAAGGGTTAAATGTGGATTTAGAATTTGAATCGTCATAACTTATCTTGTTGTGGCAACTACATCTTACGGCAACTAAATATGGGTGTTTTCAAACTGAACATGTGTTGTTTCTTTTATATGGTGGGGTGTGTAGGAGAGTATCTGCTTCCTTTATTTGCATTGCACTATCAGTATGAGACAAACAAATGCTATGTATAAGGGAGAAGAGCAATTCCGTCTCAAACCAAAGGAGAGAGAATATAGTCCTGAAAGGAATCTGTTCAAGGAAATCCCAGAAGAGAAATAGTCACATTATACCATACCACACCACAGTTTTCCTCTGCTCCCGTGTTTATTAACGGCTGAGGAGGTTCTTTGGCATAAAGTAGGCTATGAGACTGTAACTTACTTTCCTCATTGTAACCTTGCTTCAGGTAATCAAGATCTCAACCCTTGCTTTTGCTAGAATAAATTATTTCCCTAAGGAGGCTGCTCTGGCTAGTCCACAATGCAGCAGGCAAATTAGGCATGTCATTGCCTCCGTAGAGACATCAAATGAACCAGTGTACACAGGCCACTACTTCAGAAGAATCTGAGGGATGGGCAAAGGTGCAAAAGAATGATCAAAGGCTAAATTAGGCAGAGAATCAACTCCTGGCAAGGCTGGGAGAGTGCCCCTCTGGAGAAATACTTCCGAGCTTTAAAAGGTGTCAGTGCTGAACAACCTCTTGAACCACTGCAACTTTACTGGCTACAAATCATACCCCGGACTGTAATGTAGACATCTGGTCAGGAAACTCAGCCAAACAGTAGCTGTAGTTTCCCAAAGTCTCTTACAGGTCTTCCTATTCTGTTCTAAAGGTACTTAAATATATGACTGAAAAGGAGGTTGGTAGTAAAAGAGCTTCAGCGTTCAAGGATTACATCCCATAAAGTTGAAAATGAGCAGCCACAAACTGCAGTTCCTTAAACTCACTAGTGACTTTGCAGCATTTAGGAACGACTAAACAGACAATAAAAACCAAAAGCAGCCTATGCAGAGTTCAAAATGGCATAGCCCTGTTACAGCAATGCACGCATTAAATGCTGCTTTGCAAAACTGTCATTTATTAGCTTATCTCTGTCCCTGCACCTGTACTATCTCTAGATAAATGTCTACTTTCTAGAGACATAGTGATGGTACACATTTGAAAAAATAAAAAGGGGTGCAAGTCTAACCATATTCTTCAGCTCAAAAGAAAATTAGATTTTTCTCTCTGGTTAGAAGTGGATGGATGGACAAACCATTATCTTAGATCTGTAAAATACCTACATAGTTTCCATTAAATGCCATCCAACCACGTCTTGGATTTCAAAACCCCTCTATAACCCTCCATAAGTTGGCTTCCCCATCTCTTTGTCCTTCCTCTGTGGAACTAACATGTCACTCTGCATAAGGGAGACAGGTTCTAAGAGGTTATTAAAATCAGTCATCCCACACTAGGATGCAGGACTCTTCTGTTAGCCGACCTAACCTTCTGCTACTGCGGAAATTCACATCTTGCGTTTTCTGTGCTGCTTGTTAGTTCTATGCTAGGATATAAGAGATGGATGTGCAGGCAGAATGTGGGAATGAGACAGGAATGTCCTGCAGGATATCCCAGGAATGGCCAGGTTATGGCAATTGGGCTGAGGCTCCTATTTCTTGCTATCATTTAAGTTACCTCTGTCACATCTTGCCTGTGAGGAGGGGGGGAGTGACTAAGAAATCTCCTTAGTGTGGATTAAGGTGAGATAGCACTCAAGGTCCGTACATAAACATCAGCTTTAATGGGAGATTTGTATAGAACAAATATTCTGTAAACATTGGCCGTCATACCTAAGCTATGAGATGTTACAGGAAATCCAGGTAGGCCCTGCATTACTTTAAAATTTTAAGAGGGGGGCAAGGAAGCAAAGGAAGGAGAGAGAGATCACCAGTCCTGGATCCAGCATCAAACCTGCCAATGGAGGTATTCGGTGGAGTCAGCCCCAGAGACATGTACATGCCCCTATTTATAGGCAGCTTCTGGACTTCTGGAACCTTCTCTTGCCCCAGTTCCAGGAGTGGTTGAGACACCTGTCCAATCTAGAGAAGTGACACCAGATCCCTCCTCATGTCTTAAGGATCTCTAGGAGCATTGTTCTGGGTTCACAGCACAGTCATTTTGGGCTTGTCCCTTACAAGCTCAAACCATACCACAAAGAGACACATTTTACTTAAATAGCCCTCGCAGAATTTATTTTGAGGCAGGATGTAGTACATGAATTCTAATGCTGTAATTTGATACTCTAGGAATTCCTTAGCTGCTCTAATTGACCTGAGCTAGCACCCATCTGCTGAAGGCTTGATAATTACTAGCTTCTTTTCAGTGGTTTGAAAATAACACTTTTGCCTTCCCTGGAGTAAATCTGGATTTGTATCTGTGTAAAGGAGGGCATGATCAGCTCCAAATCGGCTAAAAATCTTACAGTTACAGCATCTGCTGAACTGAATACTAATAACAAAAGGATTTGTATACAAGGCAAAAAAGAATTACGTGAAAGACAGCCTATCATTGCGTGATAGCACAAGAAAATGGACTAAGTAACCAAGACATTGACCTAAGAGAGGCAAGGAACCCAGACCATCTCGCGTGCTTACCGCAAGTGGCCAGCTAACGCACGTGAGTCTCCTGTAGATTCTGAAAATGTGGATAATGTAGAAGAACAAAATCATAACCAAGTCGCACATGGTGACGATCTGAAAGTAGCTGTATGCATTGTAATCTGTCCACGAAGAATTATTTACACTGATGAATCCAACCAGCAGTGAGACCTGAAAGACAAAAGGCACATTTTACAGAGGTGCTCAGAGGGCTGTGGAAATTATGTTAAACACAAGAAAATGGCACTTAGAAACAGAAAACAAATATCTCATTTAAATTGGATGGTCCAAATAAAATGGAGGACAAAGTAACGTGCATCGTAATCATGTTTCAAAATTTGCTGTTAAACGAGCTAAAACATTAAGAGTGGGGAAAGAGCCATCTGCTAGAAGGGAAGAAGCAGTTTCAGCCTGAGAAATCCAGCCTGAAGAAGTCTCTGTGTACAGTACAAGAAGTCTCAAACAGAAGAAGCACTGAATACCTGGAGTTGCACCAGCGACTGAAACCTCACAGACCTTTAGGAGGAAATCACTAAAAGCTGTAAAACAGCAGGTGCCTGTGAACACATGCACTTTTTTACTTCCATTTAGTGAGATTTTTTGCCTGCAAAATCAGAGGGCCTACAGCTGAGCTAAGAGTGTTACCCTTCCTTTTCTACCACCTACAGAGCAGGAGTATTAGCAGGCTACAAGGTAGTATCATAGCAAATAATACAAACATTTGAAGGAATTGATTAATTCATTCCACCCCCAATAAAGTAGTTTAAAATCTTTAGTATGTTAACATTGTCACCCAAAATTTTTTTCAGTTGTAGGCTTGCAAAGGGCAAAAGCTAATTTTTTTTTAAATCTAAAGGTACTTGTTCAATTTACTAATCTTGCTGCTTCTGCCAGCAAGACTACCACTTTACTACTTCTTGCTGCTTCTAGTCTGGCTAGCCTGGGTGATAAAAATAAATGTAATGATGATATACCCAAATATTTTCTTATTACAGACTTTGTCAATGCATGCTTTCAGTCACTGTAAGTTAGTTCATCCAAAGTCAGCTGGGAGTAGTAGTGATTTACATTTTAAGTGTTTCTCCAAGACATTAAAAAAAAAAAACTATGTGAGGAAGCCAGCACTTCAAGACTGCACCACCCTTTCCTGCACACTGCATATTCTGAATTCCTAACAAACTGCATCCATTATTAGAATCATTTCCTTAAGATTAAAAGGGGAAAAACCTCACAAACAAACCAAACATCCAAACAAATTAGCTTAGATTCTTCCTGCTGTAATGAGTTTTAATGAGTTTCACCTACTTGGTTTTAAGTGGACAAGCTAAACATATGCATTCTCAAGAGCAACTAAAAGCTCTATACACACATAAGAACTTCTTAAGTAGTTCATAAGAACTTGTCACCTTGGCCAAACCCCATCCAAAAGGCACATCAATGTCCCAACAGTGAATCACCTCAAAAAGGTGGCTCCAAACAGAAAAGTCAATGCTCTGGCATCCTTTCCCGCACAAATGTGGTTAAGCTGTTGTTAGGTCTGGTCCAGCTCCATTACTTTTACTGTGATAATCCAACAAGCATTGTAAGTGATGCTCAGTCCAAGCCAGTGACAGGCTTATGCACTACAGTAAGCCTCCCACCTTTGAAAGAGATGTAGGGTAGGGAAGACGGGACTTTGAAGTGCAGGGCTAAATCATGCTCAAAGCTTCTCAAGAATGGAGGTTATATGTGACTTTGAAAATGCAGTATTTCTCTGTCCCTGTGTCCCCAAATGTGTTCCTGCCCTCTGGTTTGGGAATGTAACATCATAGCAGCATCCTACATGTTTAGTGCTTCCGTCTGTACCATGCCTGTACTCTGAGTCTCAGAGCCTAGGTGCTGGGGAATCCTAAATGGACAAAGTCTTCCATCCTGTGCGTGGCAGGGCCTTCTGAGATGCCGCATTTCTTGGAAGACAACAAAACAATGCTTTCCAAAAGCCAGTATTTAAAGACTTCTGGCCCAGTTCTTAAATTCTGTGATTATTTTGATGAAGCTCTGTTCATCCTGTGGCTACATATACTAGGTTTACATTAAGCTGTGGTTTCATGAGTGGCCATGGTCTTTGTCATCTTCTCCTTCTCACCCTGACTTCGCTCCCTGTCATATACTGGCTCCTCCAGTCATCTGTGCTGGGTCATCTCAGAAACGCCAGCAGAAAAGTGAACCACTAAATAAACCAAATAGCTTTACTCTGACTCTGCCATTACACAAGGCAGGGTCAGGTGAGATAAACAGGTAATTTACCCTATAATTTAAGTGATGCAAGCTATTATTTTAATGAGAAAATGAAACTAAATTTAATGAAATTTCATTCTGTAGGAAGACTCAACAAGAAGTCACAGCAAGCATTGAATCTTGCTCTTTGATAAATGTGGGATGAGGACAACACTTTTCTAACCACCAAAGGCTAAACGAGGTCTCCCTTATTCAGGTGTCTTCACAATAATCAGTTCTCAGTTTCAATTACACTATACAAATCAAAAAGGAAGCACTAATTCACAGAGATATTAAATCTGCCTATTGGCTCATTTCATGCTTGAACCAATAACTTTAGCAACTTTTATACTGTGTGCAAAGAAGGACTGGATCCTTGAAGTACAACCACCATCCAAATAATAAGCACGAAGCACTGGTAAAAAAATCTTAGTTTAAACTAGACTCAGTCCTTTCAACTTCATGGAAGCATAGAAGTACCTTTTTAAATAAAAAGGCATATAAAATGAGAAGCAGCATGAAGAACATGAGCCATCCAAGGACAAGGACAGAAAATTCATCTGAGGCGTTACATTCTTTAGAAATAAGAAGGTACAAGGTACCAACTAGTTAGTGAAGAATCTGCTCAGCTCCTAAGAACAGGGTAGAAATGTGGATTTGAACAAACATGTTTTCCACTTCAAGTGCACTTCACAATTAAAACAATTACCCAAACAATTAGTAAAGATTCTCCCTTCTTTGATCTTAGATGTGTCTCAGCACATAAGTAGGAAGAAATCACTGCATTACAAGAGGTATTTTTTTTCAGATTTCCTTTCTCAGCGTATATTTCACAACACGAGATTTACGTGCAGTTTGTAAAGAGGGTTCTCTGATATGAGGCACATAACGCAGGACATTTCACAGGACAGGTGCAAATGGGACCATACCAAAAACTTTAAATAAAGCTATCCCATGACTGCCATATTATATCGCCCACATGGCGAGCAGGTACAGTCAGAGTTCAAAACTCACCTGTCAGAAAGGAATGCTAACAATGTAGGAAATAGAGCCACATAATATTGTTTTAAAAGTTACAAATACCAAAGTTCCTTCACCAGATATTGGTTTATGATGATATCCTGGGTGATGATGCACTTTTTCTCCCCCTGAAATTCCTGTTTCCAGAGAACTTGAAATTGAGTGATAAAACAATTAATATATTATATATATATTCAACACGTATCTTAGAATTCAGTTCATGGCACGGAGAGAGAGAGAGAGAAATGAATGACAAAGCACTAAAATTATCAGACATTGAGTGTTCTTAATGCATCTCTGCCCAGGAGAGCAGTTTAGGTTAATACATCTTGAAAATAAAAAAAACTACAGGCACAAAAAAAATCTGGGCGCTGCCATTTCCATTTCAATATAGTATTTCACAGATTGTAAGAGCAGCAGACATATAACCCATAGCCAGCAAGCCGGTCAGACTAGAAAGAGAGGTCAAATGATTGCCAGTCTCTTCAGAAGATTTCAATGTGCACCACAAAAATATATCCAGGCTTCAGACCTGCATTACAAAACAGGTGAGGAACACATTGCAGGATGCTACTGTTTAACTGTTTTCTGGTTTCTGAAAAGCAAAAAAAAAAAAAGCATATGCATCAATTAACTCTAAGGAGGGATTTTTGGATTTAAATAAAGTTCCGTATTTACTGTTTCACAGAAGTTAATTCAATTGAACTGATCCACATCTTGATTTCCATTGGACCAGATACTTGAAGTGAGTCATGAAGCGTGTTTCGGGAGGGGTGAAGTTTTCTGGGTCTCCTAGGAGGTTGGGTGAGAAGAGGGCTAGGGTTGTTAGGAGGAGGAGTATTACTATGAATCCTAAGATGTCTTTTAGGGGGATGTATGGGTGGAATGGGATTTTGTCACAGTTGGATATGATGCCTAGCGGGTTGTTTGTAATTAGCAGGGGGGTTCTCTTAAAATTATAGGGTGGTCATGGGGTGATTTTTGACAACATTACGAATGAATACGTTAAAATTTATTAATGTAATTCGAGTACGAATGACGTGAAACAAACATATATATAATAAATGATGAAAATTCAATGAATGTTTTGGTTAAATATTCCTAGTGTTGTTTAGAAAGTTAGAGGAAGTCTAAAAGACAAAAATCATGTCCAACAAGCATTCACCAAATTGCCCCATATTCCAGGAGAGTGGATACACCATAACCAAATGCAAGGCAAAGTGCATCAGTGTCAAGGTGATTCCCCATACACTTCAACTGTCTCATTCAGTAACCCTTGAGGACCAAAAACCACCCGCCAGGCATTGTATGCTCAGGTCTTAGATTCTATTTACCCAGTGCACTGCAGGGGCAGCCTGAAGACGTCCCCCCAGAAAAAGGGAACCAACAGTGCCAAACCTCTAGGATGCCGCGATTACGAGGGGAAATGTTGATATATAGCCAACCAGATGTCTCATGAAGACATCTGGTAGTTCAACTACCTTCACAATTAAAAAAAGTGTTTTCTCAAGTTCAGACTGGCTTTCACGTGCTAACTGCCTCTTGTCCTCTC
>NW_010426312.1:115483-115707 GCF_000710305.1 Buceros rhinoceros silvestris | reverse complement strand
GCCCGCGCACATTCACCTCCTCCACAGTGCCCGGTCGCCAACCGACGGGCGCCCACCCTGCCGCTGCCTTCGCTCAACGCCCTATCGGAGACAAAGCCGCCGCCCCACCTGCCTCGTCGGCCCCTTTCCCCGCCGCATCAGGCGGCTCCGCGGCGGGAGAGGAACGGCGCCGGCTGTCCTGGCAGTGCCGGGGGTGCCGGGGGGAAGCGGCGCGCCGGACCACA
>NW_010426312.1:83859-115450 GCF_000710305.1 Buceros rhinoceros silvestris | reverse complement strand
CGCCGGCTGTCCTGTCAGTGACGGGGTTGCGGGGAGACAGCGGCCCGCTGAACACCAGCAAACTTATTTTTGGATGTGCCTCCCACCTCAATGCGTCTTAAAAACAGCACAGTTCTATTTTAAGGAGTGGGGAAGAAAGTGGTTCTGGAGGCCTCGTGGTGGTGGGTTTTTTTCTTAAAAGAAGCCGGTTTTTAGAGAAAAAAAATTTGTTTCAGTGGTGTAACTGTGGGATGGTTAATAGCCGCAGGTGCACACAGGATGCTTTTACTACCTCTTCATTAAGCACGTGAACAGAGGTACTCATGGCTTTGTCCTCTGTGGTGTGTCTCCAGCATGCGATGCAAGGTCTGATGTACACGCACACCTGATTGATGCAATACTTTTTATAGGGTGACTCGAGATTTTTTCATCTGTTGTTTTCTTTGTTTTCTGTCCTCTCACTTCTCTCTGGAGTGCCTGCAACATGTGGATGGTGCAGGTTGAAGGAGCAATAACGGGCTGCAAGGATCACTTCTGTTTATTATTTTCAAAATTAGTCTTTTAATTTGGTTTTAGCTACTGTATCTCTGCTGATTCTGGTGACAGAAATACCATAAAATAAATAGGTCTTATTGTGCCAAATGTGTAGTATTATATCATTCATATAAATGATCTTGTCATGATTGATGACAAAGGAGAATTGTGACTTTTATTTTAAAACCTCTACAGATACATGGACACTTGTGTAAATAAAGTGTAAATGAAAAAGGAAAAGTGTATCTCCAATAGGGAAAGGAATTTAAGAAAAAACCATCCAATCGTAGAGTATTTTAGAGTGGGAATGACCTCTGGATGTCATTCAGATCTAGTCCAGACATCTAGGATGTCTGGATCTAGTCCTGCCCCTGTACTCAAAGCAGGTTCAGTTGAATAAGGTTGCTCAGACCTCATCCACGTGAGTTTTGAGCATCTCCAAGGATGGAGATTCCACAGGCCCTGTGGTTGTGGTGGTGCCGGAGTCACCATCTTTGTGGTGAATTTTTTTTTTCTTAATCTAATGGCAGTTTCCTGTGTTGCAATCTGTTTGTGTTTCCTCTTGTCCTTCCACTGTGCACCTCACATCCATCTGTGGGTGACTGTAATCATATGTGGCTGTAGTTCTAGAAGCTAATAGAAACCATGCTAGTGTTTTGGACCAATGGACTGATCATTTTTTGAGATTGTTCGAACTGTAATTGCTAGATTTTATTCTCATAAATTGGAAAATCATTCTTCCCAAGCATTTGCTTAACATTTCCAATTTATTTGAATGTGGTTAATAGCAGATTAGCATATTAATTTAAAACGCTTAAACAACTCAAGACTATTTGTTGTTTTCTTTTTTTTTAATAAATGTCTCAAATAATTTATCCATGTCTGTTTGCCCATTGGCTTTGTGCTCCTTAACCTGTATTGGGAACAATTTGCTCTAAACTTTTGCTAGAGTCCTTTCACCATTAACAATGAAATATAGTCTCTTTGAATGATGACGAGTCTATTAATTTTAATAGGAAGAAAGCTTTTTGGCTTTCATCTTGAAATAGATTTTCCTTGGGAGGTGCCTTGAACAATAAGGTACAACCATTTATTACTGGAAAGTTGCCTTTGTACTATATAGGCATTGTTTAATGCTCCGGATAAGCCTTGGCTGATATTTATGATGCTGTTGATGTGGTAAATGCTGTGGGCACCTTTTTTAGTTCAACAGGGAAAAAAAAATGCAAAATAAAAATCTGTGTGTTCTCCATCATAACACGTGACTGCCAAAATTACTGGTTTCTTAATTTCCTAAAATTCTTGGAGGTTGCTGATAATACTTCAAAAGCAGAAGAAGATGTTTCTAATGTGATTCATAATATGTAACTTCTGAACATGTCTGGGTAGAATTTCAAAACATTAGTGTGATGCTACGTGATAGCAAATGCTTCTGAATAACTCATGCCTTCCATTAGAGCCATATCAAGTAATTTATTAGAAGCTGTTTGAATGGCTGGCTGCACTGAATTTGGTGATATTTTGAATCATCTGATAAATAATTTAACTTACTTTTCGAGACAGCATCTGCCATTTTATATTGATGGGAACACCTGACAGTTAGGCTCGTTGGCTTGTATTAATTGTAGTGAGCTTCCAGTCAGGAGGAGATCAAATGTAGTGGGGTTTTTGTTGGTGTTTTTATTATTTTATTTAGTTCTGAAACTCCTATGTGAGGCTTACATATTCTTGATATATCTTCTTGATATATCTTCTTGATACACCTCTTCTGCAGGCTCAGTGAACTCTAGATTATCTATCTGAGATTTTGAATTTTACCACTGCTAATACTTTAGGTCTTGTAGAATTATTTTTTTGTGTTTCAAAAATTGACTACTATGTTTATAGATTTTCCCAGTCTGTATTAGTCTCCTGTTAGTACATAGTTGTGGCAAAATAAATAAACTAATGGTACATTACATTTCTATAAAATAAAACTTTTTTTGAGGGCTATAAAGGCTTTATTTGATTTGACAGTATTTGAGAATGATTTGCATAGTTACTAAAACCATTTATCTTGGACTGTTACGATCAAAGTCTTGGGAGATCATCGTATGTCTGCAACTAGACCAGGATATCACCAGCAGTGATTCATATAATAAATATCAGTCTGAATTTGGACAAGAACATAAAACTGGGAATGCACTCGTTAGGCTGGTGAATGGTTTCCTTATCGTAGTGTAGACAGAAAGGCTGCCACTAGCTTTAACGTTATTATAGGACAGAATTTCATAATGCCCCTAATATGCTTTCAGTTTCATGGCCTGGAGGACTGAATGTTGGAATGGCTGCGCCAAATTAAACCTGGGGTCTATGACAATGACTAAAACGAGATGCTTCAGAGAGAATTGTAAGAACAAATGTTAGATAATTTGCATCCCACATTCAAGGTGAATCCGATGCTTTGTAGTCTGGATTTGGCTTGAAACCCAAATAATGTTTAATAGCCTCTTCAGCTGGTTTTATCCATAGTTATGATAACTTTGGACGTACTTGTTGCTGATACAAATAGCCAGTCTAGATCTGTGGTTAATTTGGAGGGCAGCTAGTTCATGCAGGGATTTTGTTTGCTTGCTTGATGCCAGACTGTTTACAGACTCAGGCCAAATTCACTGAATATTACACAGAATCACAGAATCATCTGGTTGGAAGAGACCTTAAAGATCATCGAGTCCAACCGTTCCCCCTGCAGTGCCAGGGTCCCGAAACTATGTCCTCAGCACCACATCCCCATGGTTTTTAAACGCTCCCAGGGATGGAGACTCCACCACCTCCCTGGGCAGCCTGTTCCAATGCTTAATAACCCTCCCTGTAAAGAAATTTTTCCTAATATCTAACCTAAACCTCCCCTGGTGCAACTTGAGGCCATTCCCCCTCATCCTGTCATTCTTAATATGGGAGAAGAGATCAACCCCCACCTCCCTACAACTTCCTTTCAGGTAATTGTAGAAAGCAAAATTCCACTAAATTCAATGATTAGGGCTAATATGACATTTGGGGAAAAGCGATGCTTCTGCCCACATCATTATACTTTGTACTTCAGCCCTGACAGGACTCATCTGGGTGTGAAACCTGTCCAGTTGCAGATTCCTGTCTGTTTGCTTGGAGAAAGGTCTGGAGCAGAAGCTGCTTCTCAGAGAATCCCATTATCACCAGTTTGTAGTGTAGTCTGGGATGTGTATCTCTCAGCTTTTCCCATGGAACTGAAATACAGACCATGCCCATGCTTGCTAGTTAGGTCTTTTATTTTGGACTTGGGAAACTTGTGAAGTTTGTCCTAGTTGTCCTGGTGAGCGTTCAAGTATTTTATATCTAAAGAGCATAAAAAAAACCCCAACGAAGAAGTCTGAGGTGACCCTCTAGCCTGACACGTAATTACTTGAGCCTTCTGTGCTATTGGCTTGCTTAAAAGGGGGGAAAAACATTGTTATGGTACAGCCTGTTTCTGAATATTACTCAATTCCAGTATCAATATAATTTTGAATGTGAGAGGCTTAGCATCTTACATTTATCCTTAAAAATCCGTTTCTGAATACTAATTTTCCTAATGTTGACAGTTTCTGGTAAAAACAAGTTGTGCATTGTGTGAATATGTACTTATCAACATGTCAAATATATGGTAGAGTGATACCAGTCAGTATTATTCAGTGAATACCTGTGAACCTAAACATATGTTTCGTTATGGTATTGCTTAGGAATTTTTTACTGGCTTTTCTGAGCTTTATAGTCTTTGTGTGCAGGCCTATGGAGAGTTTTGAAAGGTTTACAGTTTGCTGGTGAAATTCTGCAGTCCCTTCCACAAGCTCCCGACAAGCTCCATGCTACATTTGAGGACTTAGGTGTTTGAACTCTGATTGAAATTGTGGAGTGCTATTCCAAATCAGTTTTCCTTCAACTTCCATGTGGTGTGGATGGTTTTATGTTTCTTATTTTCTAGAAATGTATCTATGACTTACATAAATGTACCAAAGTGGCCCTGAAAGGATTGTCATGGCTCCTGCATGAGGGTTACTTCTCCTAAACTAGAAATCAGTAGGCTGCTCTGCTAGAAATCCCATGGCAGCTCCACCAGTTTAAGTGATTGGTTTCTAATATTTGTACTAATGTATCATCCAAACCCATTTGCCACTGATGACTTTGTGTTCATAACATGACCACTCGTTCTATTCTCTGCTAGCGGCACCATTGCTGCAATCAGCTGCAGCAGGAGACTGCTAGAGATGGGCAGTGTCAGGATGGAGAAGTGATGGGAGAAAGTTTGGTGGCTAATTCCATACATTGCTCTTTAATAAGTAATTTTAACAGACTTCACAGAATTCATCAATCTGTCTTTTTTTTTCCCCACAGTGTGATGAGTTTTGAAATGAGTTAGAAGGAAACTGTGTGTATTAACTTAATCAGAATTTGTTCTGTAGTTTTTTAAAATGGATCCTTCTTGGTATATAGATGTACTTTCAACTTAGTTATTATTAAATGAACATTTTCAGTTCCTTTAAATTCATTGGTCATTTGAGATACGTGTAGCAATATATACTCTGAGAGGGAGGTTGTCTATTTGAAGATTCGTTAGACAATCTTTGTTAGAAGATTTAAAATTAAAAATAAAATAAAACAATCCACATCCTTCATATTACGTTTGCCTGTTTCCTCTCTCTCCTGGTTTACTGTGATCATCACTAATGGCAAGCCTGTTCTCACATGAAGTCTGGAGCTAGTAAAGCTCATTTTCGTAGAAATTTTTATCATATGATTGATCTGATGATTATGATCAGTGATTTTACTGTGTTCAAGGCATGGTAAAGTTTCTCTCCATGTGTGTTCTGCTAATGTGTAATAAGATGTGAATCCATACTCCAGCCTTTATCTCATTCAAGACATTTATCAGAGCCATTCATCAGAAGCTTCTTCTTTACTTGTCCATCTGTTTCTGTAAAGCATGAAGCAATTTAACTACCTTCGAAGTCTCTATCCTGTCAAAAATCAGTAATATCTGCCAAGCAATTGAAAACTATTGGGAGGGGAAGAGAGAGATGTTCACAGACCTCGTGATCACATAAGCTTCTTAGCTTTAGCAAAGCAGACCTGAAATCTGTATTGTAATTACTTTGCAGCACGTGGGATTCTGGTGCTCTCCTTAAAGAGATACGTCTCAAAGAAAGAAAATCATTTGTGTATGAGAAGTTTAAAACATGCTGAAACCACACAATATTTCTTGGAATGCCTAGTGTCAACAGAAAAACCCTAAAAATACTGGTTTCTTTTTAATAAAATATCAGACCCAGTTATTTTAAAAATAAAATATCATAAATTCTAAGTGTTCATGGATATGAAAGCAGTAATAGCTACAATTTATTCCGGCAAGGCGTTTTGGTGAGGGTGTATTTTACAGCTTAATATCCTGGATATCTTTGCAAGAGTTTGTACAAAGAGCATGGAGTCACAAGTGGGATTGGGCCACTTGCCAGAAAAAATATCTTTAACATACACTGCAGATATAACGCTCCTGCTCCTCCTATTAAAAATACTTGCAAAGTCCCATACTCCAACACAATATCTGTGACCTGTTTAAATAGAGATGGTTTTTATTACATATTATTTCAGTTCTGGCCTGTTGTAGTGTCGTTATCAGTCTTGTCTGGAAGTCATATTACAGAAGTAATCTTCAAATTAATCCATTCCATGCAAATAGGAATTTGTCCCATAACAAATGAAGGTCAATAACCTGTTTCCTTTTATTGTAGAAAGAAAACTGTTTTCTGTCAATAATGATTAATCACAACTAAACCTTGCAACATTCAGAAGTGTGCTGTTGGTGTTAACATGCTGTACGTTCTCAACAATTTAGTCTTACTGTGTAAACAGGAGATGAAGAGATTCCAAAGAGAGCAGTAAAAGGAAAAACAAAGATTGCAAAAATAAATATAATTTTTAAATTAAGGAAAATTGATAGATTGATGTGAAGGCGTTGGAGGGGGTGAGATTTGGGTAGAGATGGGGTGAATGAAGAGCATAACAAAGAATGAAGGGGAAGAAACTACTATTTACAGGAGAAGAGAAATGCAGGCAGGTAAAGCCCCTTGAAGATCAGCAGTGTTGCAGCTGAAGTACAGCATATAACTCTGCATCTACTAAATGGAATATGTTCTTTAAAATTATCTGGGTTGTTCCATTTCATGTCAAGCTGACTTTTTGAATAGCTTCTTACATTTCATTGCACCATTACAGTTTATACAAATATGAGGCTAAAAGGAACATTCAAGAATGTTCTTATCTCTGACAGATTGAATAGTATTCCAAGTTCTGTGTAAATACGGGCATCTAATACGATGGCATTGTTGGCTTTTGCCAGCTTTCCACTGAATTTTTTCAGTCAATTTACAATTTAAATTTATAAACATATTTAAAGATTTTTGTGGGGTTTTTAAAATGTGTTGTTAATTATAAAAATGGAAAAGAGTGAGATTTCCTTAGTTCCTACAGTCAAAGTTATTAGTGGAGGGAAACACACAGTGGGAAGGGAAGGTTGCTGTAGCTGCATTTTTTTCATTGTCTCTAAAGTCGTTTCTATGATGTCATTTTCCTATTATTACTTTCTTTCTTCTGCCTTGTAAGCATTGCTTAGAGTCTTTTTTTTCCTGTAATAATTCTGCTCTAGCAATTCACATGCTAATACCTAGCTTTGAGGTATACCATAGCAGCATCTAAGGTCCTGCTATTCACAAACGAGTTTCCATTCTTTGAACAATCTGATTATGTTCCCCACCCCTTGGGAGGATTCACGTGCTGCCTCCAGGAGTCTAAAACAATTTGTGAGTGGTAGAAGTCTGATGGTACTTAGCTCACTGAATTAGGTCATCTGAGAAACAACAATATTCAAATTATGTCCGAAGCAATCTGTAATATTATGACTATGCTTCTCATCTCTGCTACTATTAAAAGGTGAAGGAAAGGAGGAAATGGCTGAGTTGGTCTTCTGTTGTTTTCAAAGATTAAATAAATTGCACAGGTTGTTTCTTGGGGTTTTTTCCCCCTGGGAGATGGGGAAGAAGAGATATATCCCTAATAACCCATGTAAGCCATATTCAGGAGTTGCTGTGGCAGGTAGTTCTTTAAATACAGTTTGTGGGGCTGTGGAATTAGTACAGTAGCAGTTATAGTAAGGTAAAATTATAGATTAGTGATTTATTATATCATAAAATATAATAAAAAATGAATGTGAAAATTAATGCAAAAGGCAATATTTAAACTGCTACCTTCTGATAAGAGTAGTGTGATGCTGTGCTGGGTGAAAAGTTAACATCAGTATGCTTACAGGTGGCAGATTAGTTTGCTTACTGGAAATTACAGAATATTCTAAATAAGTTTGTGTTATGTGAAATTCAGTGTTGCTCTATGTTAGGATCTACTTCTTCAACAAAAGAAATAAAATAAAATACATATACACCGCTGACACATCAGAGTAAATACTCCTCTGTGTTGGTGCCTTAATAGATAAGATAGGCCCTGAAATGATTCTTTTCCTGACTCAGCCATATGAATTAGTTGTCAGCAAAGACATGAGAATCTCTGTTTACATACAGCGTTTTGCTGTCCAGAAAGAGAGCAGAAATAGAAGTCGGAGGCTGGCAACAATGATAAACAGGCTTTGGAAAACCTTCCATATAAAGCAAGATTGAGAAGATTGGCACTCTTCAACTCTTTCCACTTAGAACCATATGCAGAATACTAGCCTTTATGAGAAAAAGGGAGTTGTATGTTCTGTCTGCTCCTTTTGATGGAAGGATAAAGGCTGTAACAAAGTCAAAAACCCTCCAGTATGCAAGTTCTTTTCAGATGGTGTGTCGTTAGTTTATGTAATTAACTGACAAATATCTGAGCAATGAGAAGATGCTGATATTTCTACAACTAAAGACTAGATGCTTAAATGTAATATATGCATGCAATATATACATTACTTCAGTATTTTTGAAGTCCTTTCTGCTATAAATACTTGTGCTTCAAAATACAAGCAAGCTAGATGGAACAACTGAAAAAACACCTCTCCAATCCAGAATTGTCCACTGACTAATTTCTTGCACCTTCTGTCAAACCATCTGCTACAAGCTAATGAAAAGACAGCATGCTGGATTAGATGAAGCATGCGTATGAGCTATATTGATAGCTCCCATGTCCCTTCCAAGGGGAACTCTGTGGTTAATGAAGCTTAGAGTGAAATTTTTGAGAGCGGGGGCAGGCAAAGTGTTCTTAATGTGAGCTTCTGCATTGCAGGATGCTGTTGACAGAGAAGGGTGATGAACCCACACTGCTGTTCTTGAAGCATGTTTCAATGTTTTCTTATAAGCCTTCATTTAGGAGAAGAACATCTCAGTAACCTCTGTCATGTGCCCGTGGGAAGTAGTAGCTCAACTGAGAGGAGTGCAGACTTTGCCCATTTGGGGCTTGGGGGATCTGCATAGTTCCAGCCATCACACATCACTCTGTGTCAGAAAGCAGGTATCAGGGCTGGAGCTACAGCCTAGCTAGAACAAATGACGGCTTCATTTTGGGGTGTACCTGAGATTTCTGTCTCTGAGGAGAGTTTTTCACCTCATAGAGTTTCTTCCTGCTGCAACTCTGGACACGATACCACACAAATATTTTTTTCTCTTCCAGTGGCAGATGCAGATGTTATGTTTGAAGCTGTATCCAGACTAGCAGAGAAAGTATTTGTTTATGTGTTTAATTCCAGCATATGCCCTTTTGAAGTATTCTTAAGTATGCTTCATAGGAGCATTTGTGAGGGATCCAATTTTACTCTAGTAACTTAATCATTCTTGAGTTTTCTAGGATTAAAAAAAAGTTTAATGATGCCATTGGTCACTGTTCAGTGATTCCTATAATTACTGTTGAAGTATGAACTGCTTGTAAGCATCAGAGGTCCAGCACCAGTACAGCAGGGTGGGAGTGACTGGCATTCCAGTGTGTTACCATCAGAGCTGTCAGCACTGCTGGTGGCTTTCTGGTGTCTAGACCTGCTCGTGATCAAAGCAGAACACTGGTGGGCTGCTGTAAGGACAGAAGAGCAGTGATGCAAAGGACTCAGATCCTGCAGTACTGTAGCTGTGGGTTGGCCTGCTAAAGCAGTGCTAAAAGCAGTTTGACTAAATCTGTACTGGCCTATCAAGACTCCTTGGTGGAATCTTTTGCTAAATTGCAATTTCTGTCTTTTAGACAATAATATTTGGCTCATCGTTACTGGCATTTTTCATGTGGATAAACAATATTTTTTTTGGCTGTTGTTTTTTATAAAGCGTTGGAGAGCAAGCGTGCCCAGGTGTTCCTCAATACCACAGATACACTCTGTGCTTCTTTGGTAGTAGCAATTCTGATGGCTTAAAATTTTTGCTAAATCAACTAGGACCTGTCAGTTATGCCACTGCAAGAAGACCCACAAAGTGAAAAACCGTTATGGTCATATTGGAACAGTCTGTGCGTTATGCCCATGTGAGTTGCGTTAATAAACCAACGTCGGAGCTAATTAATTTTTCACACAATGTGATTCAGCCTGTTATCTTTGATATATTTAATGAACTTTCCTAATACAGTAAATTGTATGTAGATAGCACACAAACTGATATTACTGATAGATCAACCTATTTCAGTCCATGTTTTCTGTCCTAGCATAAACTGAGTGACTTCACGTTTTCAGTGTGCCTGCTTTCAATAAACTGACCAACTTAGTTTACACAGTTCTCAGAGGGCAAGAGCTCATCTGTCATTCCTTGTCTCCCATAGCTGTGCACAGATCCATGGAAGTTAAAAGTAGATTTGGGGACTTCCTGTACTTAATGTTACTGTGTTATGATCTCTGTTTCGTAACTGAAAAAGCTTTGACATCTTTGCGTAAATACTTGTTTTTACTCTATTATTTGTGGGGAAGTCGATTAAACACAGAAACTGAAGTGGCTAATGGTAGGCATTCTGATGGCTAACTAGTGTGTAATATTGTGTAATGCAATTCTCTAGGGAGTCTTGTTAATTTTTACACAAGATATAACCCAATTATGGAAGACTAAGCTGTTCGAATGTCTTTTTTCTTTCTCTCTGCCTCCCAATTTACTGGCTTAGATGCTTTAAAGACATTTGATTTTCCTGAAGCATGTCCAAATCCCTTCAGTTTTTGGGAGGAGGGGAACAGATGTAAGGATCTTTGGTAGGTTTTCTGTCCCAATCAAGATCAGGTAAAGGGTAACTGTCGTTTCACTTGTGTGAGACCTGTATTCTTCTGAGTTGACACTTGGAGAAGGGTTTGCTACAGCATCTCAAGCAGTACTAGATGCTTCTGTGTGGGCAACCGCAGCAAGCCCCTACTGCCATGTTAGAGGTTGTAAAACTGTTTCAGTATCTCAGAGCTACAAGACCCTATTAATTTCTGAAATAAGTCCTCTTCAAGAAAAAATATTAAGGTCAGACATTTTATGGCATTAGGTGCTTTTAATGACACTAGGAGCATCATTAAATAAACATTTAAGATACTTAAGATAAGGCTGCTATACTGTAATTCTTTTAAATTTGTCTGTATCCTCACTGATGCTGGAAGGAGCAATCCTACTCAATAGCACAGAGTGCATTAAGCTTTAATAGCAATACGGGTTTGATCCAGTCTATCAGGACAAGTAATCTTTTGGATCAAAAACACCTCAAAATTTGGAGTATAGTCATATCTATCTTTGAATAGATTGTGTTTCTTTTTTAATTCTGTTTGAACTACTTTATTAAACTTCTATTTAATCTTAGCAGTCAGAACCAGGAGGTACCATCTGTCCTTTTTTGTTTTCAGTTTAAAAGATTTGAAAACTATTTGTATGTTGATGTATGTAGGGCAGATTGTGGAGGGACAGAAAGGTGGGAGGGTTGTTAATCTATGAGTTTTTTATAAAGATTGAAAATAAATCCACTGTAGCTCGCTTTATTGTACCTTACAATTCTGAATATCAGCTGTAGAATACTTTAATAATACAATGTCAATAGTGAGTCTTCATCATGCTACATATGATTCAGAAAGCCTTATGGATTTTGTAACTGCTCAGATTGAAAAATATGTTACAGGGGAAAATAAAGCTTTCCAGCATAGTCTTGTTTAATATTCGTCATAGGAGTTTGACCACTGAAACAGAGATTGTTGAGACTTAGCCGGTGGTCAAAGTGAAAGATAACAAACAGCATTTTTTACATAAAAATGTCAAAATACCCATGTTTATTCAATGAAAGATGTTGAAGTAGCAGTTTATTTTATTCGTGGTTACTTTAAATAAAGAAGTATTTTCCATTTTTTTTAATTAACTCTAAGTTTTATGACAAGGATTAACATTAAGGTCTCATTTCAGATACTAATAGTTTTCAGTACTTGCAGCAGTGGTTAGGCTTTTATAACAAAATCCTGCTTATTTGCTTGAATAATTACTTTGCCATTATAATTTAATTAGAAAGTATAATCTGTGTAGGTAGGCTTATACTGTTTTCCTTTTGGATCAAAGTTAGAACAGGAGTTAAACAATTGCAAGTTCAACCTTTGAAACCTTATTGTCTTAATTTTTTACCATAAAAAGTCAATTAATGAAAGATTTATTTTAGTCATGCACTCTTTATGGAGTTGTTATAGCTTGTATTTAGGACAGTGATTGAACTTTGAGGAAGAAAAAGTTTTCCTCTACCTAGTATCCAGCTTGTGATTGGTACCAAATGTGGAGAGCAGATGTGAATCAATAGTTGTATTGGTAAACTTTCTTCAAAAGTGTCATAGGAGACATTCTCACATCGATATATGATGCTGTCTTTATCGACAGTCTGGATGAGGGCATCGAGGGCACCCTCACTAGGTTTGCAGATGACACCAAGTTCGGCGGGAGTTTTGATCTGCTTGAAGGTAGGGAGGCTCTACTGAGAGTTGTGGACAGGCTGAATGGATGGACTAAGGCCAACTGTATGAGGTTCAGCAAGGCCAAGTGCTGGGTCCTGCACTTGGGCCACAACAGTCATCTACATTGCTACAGGCTTGGGGAAGAGTGGCTGGAGAACTGCCCAACGGAAAAGGACCTGGGGTGCTGGTTGACAGCCAGATGAAGATGAGCCAGCAGTGTGCCCAGGTGGCCGAGAAGGCCAACAGCATCCTGGCTTGTGTCAGCAATAGTGTGGCCAGCAGGAGTAGGGAAGTGGTTTGTCCCCATGTACAGCACTGTATGGCACTGGTGAGTCTGCACGTCAAATACTGGGTTCAGTTTTGGACTTCTCACAAGGAAGACATTGAGATGCTGGCGTGTGTCCAAAGAAGGACAGCGAAGCTGGTGAAGGATCTAGAGCATGAATCTCATGAGGAGTGGCTGAGGGAACGGGGCTTGTTTAGCCTGGAGCAGAGGCTCAGGGGTGACCTCATCACTCTCTACAACTGCCTGAAGTGAGGTTGTGGCAAGGTTGGGATCAGTCTCTTCTTCCACGTAACAAGTGATGGGACAAGAGGAAACAGCCTCAAGTTGCACCAGGGGTGATTTTGGTTGGATATTAGGAAAAATTTCTTTACAGAAAGGATTGTGATGCATTGGAACAGGCTGCTCAGGGAGGTGGTGGAGTCACCATCTGTGAAGGAATTTAAAAGACTTGTAGACGTGGTTGGTGCTGAGGGACATGGTTTAGTGGTGACTTGGCAGTGCTAGGTTAATTGTTGGACTTGATCTTAAAGGTCTCTTCCAATCAAACCGATTCTCTGCTTTTTCTGCTCTGGTATCACTCGTGAAGCCTCTCTGATGGGCACTGTCATGGCTGCAAGGTGTTGGGGTTGACGTAGTAGCTTCTAGAGCAGACTGCAGTGATTAACTTTTTTCGTTCTGTTTGTCAGGTGAGCTTGGCTGACTGTGAGACCATCTTTTCAAACTATTGTTGTTACAGCAAAGGAATGTTTTTTTTCCTTGTTGAAATGCAAATTTTACTGTGATCTAGAGTACCTCACTTTGTTACTGGGGCTGTAATCTATTTTTCTGCATAGTGCAAGTTGCATGGTTTTATGGGAAGGGTAAGATTTGGCTCCTGAGGTCATTTGGTGTATGTGCTATCCAGTGTATCAATGAAGAAATTAAATCAAAAGCGTAAGTTTTACCTTGTGTATGGAAGGTGGTCATTATTGTGCAGTTCCTCAGTGAAATCTGAGGATGTCACTGAAAATGAGTGACCTAGCCAGTGTTTGAGCAGGAGCTAAGAAGCCCAAGCAGTTGCAGTGTGTTCAGCTGAACTGAGCTGTTAAGTGTAATCCTAGTGCCCTCTGTTGCTAGTGGAGCAGCTTCTGCTGTCTGAAAGAAGTGTAATGTACTAAAGGCTGGTAGATTTGTAGCTACATATGGAGAATTATGGTTGACTGTGTGTATTGTGATTGTGTGCATCACTGGGGCTGACTCAAAATGCAGTATAGAGGTGTGGTGACCTTGTCCCTGGATGGATGGGAAAAGATGTTTTAAAAGATGTTAACTATATCCATTATTCAGTGGTATTTGAGGCTGTGGCCTTCTTAGGCAGGACATTAACATCATCCCTTACTGGGAGCTTAGTATTTTCCTGTGTTTGAGCCCAGCTGTCCGGGAGCAGCAAGGTTGATGATGTTGCTCTGCAAGGGAGACTGCTGGCAGCCAAGTGTGTCAAGAAAGAGCGTAGTCCCACGCTGCCCAAACAAGAAGAGTGGAGCAGTCTGGTGGCAGTATCCAGGGACAGCCAACAGCTCCATTTGCCAGACAGGCCTGAAGTCATGAAGCAAATCCAAGGTCAAGTCAGCTTGGCCAAGCTCAAGGTCAAGTCATGGCCAGGCACAGGCATACGTGTCTCAGGCATGAACCAAGGGCAAGATCTGAGCTTTAGTGTAGCTCCCAAGCAAAAGAGGGAACCCCCCCCAACAAGACTTTTCATAGCTCTTTTTCACAGGGCTCTTGTCACAGCTCTCTGGCAGCACCATGATGGAGCTAGCCTTAGGCACAGCCAGCTGACCCTCTAGGCAGGAGTGAAGAGGTACTGCACAGGGCCTTGATATTGACGTCTGACTATCACCTCTTTGCCTGGAAGAGGGAGCTTCAGTTAGTTGTGCTTTCTTGTCTCGCATTCTTGGACATATTCATTGACAACTCTGACACTGTGAAAGTATTAATAAACTTCTGACCCAATTTGCTACACAGTTTACCCTATTGTCTTCACGTATATTGAGCTCAGTGGGAAGAAGGTGGATCCCTGTGGGCTCCACAAGTGAAGGTTTTGGAGGAAAGAGCAGCACAAGGAAACCACTGTGACCTGCTCAGCTTCGTCATGGAATGACTGACACCCACTTAGTACAAAGCTGATAATTTCTGCTTTCAAGAGGCAGTGGGAGTCCACCGATGGTCACACCAGACCTGAAGGTAATGCTCACTAAGGATTGCAAATCATTAAAGGACTGTGGGGTCTCAGCCAAGCATAAACTGTTAACAGTTTTTCTAAGTAATATCCATCCTACTGCAAGACTTGGAAATGTCTGGGTTTTCTGGAGCTTTTGCAGTGTGATAGCTCCTTCAGAAGAGTGATTTCTGCCAGTTTTTCCTTTGTAGTGAAGATAATTAATGTTTAAGGGAAATATCATGCAGTTCATGCATTTTAACAAAGAACAGTGAGGGATCAATATTAAGGACTTCACTGGAAAGGACAACAAGCTCTCTGTGTGTATCACCGTGTCTGTGCTGCTAATACTGTGGTTAGGTTTTTACATATTAAAGAAATCTCAGAAGTTGATGCCAGGATGATAATTAATGATATGCTCAAAAGCGTAGCTTGAATCAGTGCTCCCTAGAGAGCCCAGCAGAGAAATCACAAGTTGAACACCATTCTGAAAAAGCTACTGTAATAGTGGGGCAAACGGGAGACTTTTGCAGTTGTGCTGTACAAGTTGAGGGAAGGAGCAGTGCAGTGTTAAGGAGTTAAGGATGGATTAATGAGATATGTAAACAATCCTCACACACCAGAGGGGAAAGGAAGTATGATTGTGTGATGAAACAGCAAAAGGAAGGCAGGAGCCTACAGGATCAAGAGTATTGGAACACAATGGTGGAACACAAGAAGAAGGGGTGAAGAAAAAACAAATCATGCAGAAAGGAGAGAGAAATTAGACAGAAAGAAGAAACTCGCTGGAATGGACAAATACCTGGGCCAAAAGCTGCTAGAAAAAGATGCGTTTATTTTAAGAAGATGGAAAATTATATGTACAACAATGCTGGAAAACATGAAAAAGGGGGAAAAAAACATTGAAATATAAATTGTCAGTTCTGTGTATTGTATAGTACCAAGAAGACTGTCAGGTATGAGGACATTTTTTAATTAAGGTACTTGCTGAAAGCAATTGGTTTGGTTCTAAAGCTTAATAGTGATTTTAAAATGTATGGATTTTGAAAGGTGGAGCATTTCCAAACTTGTATAGGGATTAAAGAACAGGTATTACATCTGGACGTTAAATTCCACTCTTAATTTTGCTGGTGGTAATACAAAGCTACATATTTATACTTAGCAGTAGAAGAGGAACTAGCTACTTCTTAGAAGGGTTACCATCTCAACATTGCTAAGCAAATTAAAGTTTATTGATATGCTGGAAACTGTGTATGGTTCATGGTGTATTAAGAGAGGCATGTCTACATTCATGGTGTAATAAGTAGAATATCAAGTAATCTAACAGCTAAATCTAATGCTAGTTTGCAGATTCACTGATTAAGGCTAGGAAGTGAAGAATGGTGTTACCATGGTGAAGTCTGTACGATAAAGCACAAGAAGAACGAGCTAGTGAATAATTGATACATGTCTAAGATTAGAAACGATTATTTACAGTGTGCCCTTTGATATTCATGCATGCTTTTTACTTCAAAAAACCTCAGAGCAGCACATCAGCATAGACTGTGACAGGTTTTTGCATAAACTTTCAAGCAAAGTACCAATGGCTTATGTGTGCAAGAACACACAAATAACACAGTTCCTGCAGCGCTAAGATTAAGAATTCAGATGTAAACCAGAAAGTTCAAGAAGGGAAGGCTTTTAGCATGGGGTGTATTTGGCCAGGTTGCATGTACTACTATATTTCTTAAAAATGTAACAGCATGTTTATTGTAAGATTCAGTGACTAGTTGTAACCTTGTGCCTATGTGCTTTTATCCTTCTGGCTTTGGTCATACAAAGTAGCTCAATTTAATTTTTAAAGCTTTAGTTCGGAAGTTATTTAGTAAGGTGTCCTAGGCCATTTTGCATTAAGGAATGGTACTTACAAGTGTCCTGATAAAGCTTAAAGACAAGCCTTTACAAAACAGATAAAAATCTGGCTGCTGTTGCAAAGGTATCTCTGAGTAATGGAAAGCTGTTTTCTGGGATAAATATTGTAGATCTGTTGGAGCAAAGTATTGCAGACATCATGCCTTTATAAACAGTTTTGCTTAATAAATGTGTCATTTATTTTTATAAATGTGTGATGGAAATCAGTGAACATACACAGTAGTTCTAAATACAGTCCAGCTGCCCTGTAGCAAACTGTACTTGTCATAAATTCCTCTTTACCAATCCTAGTAGCAAGAGCTATTTTTCATTATTAATTAATCCCATTAAAATAAATAAAATGCATGCAGTTGGCTTGCATACAACAGGCCTGAGGCAGGGGGTGCCTGCTTTTTCTGCTTGCAAGCTGAACGAAATTATTTAGGGAAAAGGATTTGACTGATAGTAAGTAATCTCTCTATAAATATTTTGTGCTTAATTTCCTGGTTTTTTTTCATGCTTTTAGTGCCTCAAGTTTGCAAACCATCTTACAGTAAATGTCCCATCAAAGCAAACATCTCTTCATGTTCTCTAGGGTAAGTTAAGTTATAACCAGGTTATGACCATATATTTAGAACTTTAAAAAGGAGAAATCAGCATGAGTACAAACTAATTTAGTAGTTGCTGTGAAATAGTGATGGCAAGTATCAAGGGATAGAACTGAAAGATGCCTTAAAGAAGGATGGCAAATATCAGCACCAGGCTCAATTTTTTTGCATAGAAATTTACTACCTAGAATAATTAGGGAGCAGCATACAGCACGTAGCAAAAAGTTTGGATTTGCATTACGTGATGAGGCACTTGATTTCCTTCATTAACTTCTAAATCTGCACAGGTACTAGGTACGTATAAAAGCGATCAGCATTTTTGTCAGCTGGTTTGTAGGATGCCTAAATGTTCCTATTTCCCGCAGGTAGATATATTTAAAGACTGGGTTTTCAGACTTGATTTTTGTTGTCTGTCCCAGAACTGAATCAAATGTAACACTGGTGTTTTATATATTGATCGTTTTACATAGACCAGACATGGTCTGTGTAGAAGAAACTGTATTCAAAACCTGTATTTTTTTCATACTTGTATTATATGCACAATGCTTTAACAATGGATTCGTACTGAACAGGAAAGAAGGTTTGTGTTGTGTCTGAAGCAATGATCCAAGTACATGTAATAGTAATACTTTGTGGTATTCCTCTTCAAAAAGATGTTGATGTAGTTGCTTCTGGAATGTTTGCATTTCTTCCTGCATTTTTCAGTCAACATTACATTAGATATTAGAAAACAGCGTTATTAATTGCAAAAAAGGGTGGGGTTTTCCAGTGCATTGAAGGTCTAGAATATACAAGTCATTGGAGAACATGAACTTGATAAATGTACCTTTGAGAAAAGACTTGTGAAGTTTATTTTGAGAGAGGGAGGTTCTAGCTGGGCAGATGGCCCCATAATTAATGGGAAACTCTTCAGGGAGTGGCAGCTGTTATCTGGTCCTTGCTTTCCTATTCATCTCTTTGAAATGGAGGTTAGAGGGTTGTGAAGGTGTCCCTCTCAGCAGTTGGACTCAGCAGTTCCTTGGGTGATGCACCAAGCTGGGGTCACAGCATGGGCAGCAGAGGTGCACTTGCTGTGACTGGTTGTACCCTACGTTGTGAAGCTCTGCTGAGTGGACCTGGCATGGCCTGGGTTTTGAGGTCTGCTTGCTTGATTTAAATTGTTATAAAATTACACACAGTGAAGGAAAGCTATGTTATTGCATAAACACTAGAGACACAATTATTTTCCTTAATTAGCTTTTCAGAAACTTTAAAGTAACATGTTAAGAGTTGAGGGACCGAGGTAACAACTCCTCGAATTCCTTAATGGTCTCCTCTGTCTCGCCAGAGACAGAAGGGGTTTAAAGGGGAAAGAAGAAATTCACACCTCGGTCTGCTTTTGAGAAACTGAAACAAACTTTTAATGAACAATAAATCCACACAACTATACACTATTATATATATAGGCACAAACTGAGAAAAAGGAAAAAAAATGAAGAAGAGAGGGCTTAGATCACCAGAGTTCTGTACAGTCCTGCTCAGGGTCAGTGCTCTGGGCAGACACCCAGTGGCAAGGTGGGAGTGAAGACCCTGCAGCTGCTTCGGGCAGGGAGCAGAATTCTTCTCGCGGTGAGATGGAGTGGGGGGAGGAAACCCCCGCTCGTAGCCGATTTAATAGCAGGGAAGCTCTCGGCACGAAAGCAGCCAGGGAGTCCGGATATTCTCACCCGATTCAGACGGGACGGGACTCATGGCAACAGCAGTTCAGAGCCTGTAGGCCTCAGGTTTCGGGCCTAGTCGGTCGGCAGGTCGGGCCTGGTCAGGCCTGGATGTCTGCCAGCAGGTCCCGGCAGGAGCTCTGCTCCGCGCAGCGAGTCCGGAAGACAAGAGAGAGACACTCCCCCCGCCTGCTGCTTTTAAAGGCTCCCGACGTAACATTACGTTCACCTGACCCCCTTTAAGCAATTAAATGCAGAATTATCGGTATTGCGTGGAATAATTCTATTTGTCCATTTCCCAAAACAAGGAAGCTTTAGCTCAAACCAGGACATAACATTTTGGAAAAAAAGGCAGCATCGAAGCCTGTCAATTTATGTCCACACACCTCCAACAAAGGCAAAGGGGGTATCTTCTTTTTAAGAGATTAGTGAAGGGTTAGGTCTGTATTTCAGCTACCAGATATTTGCTGTTTTTCTGTTAAATTTCCATGGAATTTAGATTACCTTTTTTCTATGCCTCATTTTCCATATAGGTTGCTAAGCATCAGTAAGTGAATTCCATATATGTTACTGTCTGTGATTTGCATACAGGAGAACATTCACACTGAAGTTGCATGCGTTTGTTAATATTTGTTTACAGCAATAGACAATTGTCAGAGGCTTTGGTGTCAGAGACAGACAGATCTGGATCTTCCTCCAAGCACAGTGGAGAACTCCTCAAGGGCTCTGCTCACTATTAGTACTTTTGAGAAAAGGATGTTTAGTCAAGATAGATGGTTATCCTGCTTTGTTAATGTGGGTTTTGAATAAAGTGTTCTCTGCTTAATTCTGAAGCAGTTCACTGGCAGCACTATTAACAGTGGTTTATTGTACGACTGAAGAAAGCAATATTGATTGCAAGTATAAAGGCGTCCTTACACATGCTTTCTGAATAGTTTAGTTTTCCTGAATGAAATAATCTTTTAAAGAATTTTGCAACTGAAGGTCTTATTTTAAATTTATCTATTGTTTTGGAAGTTTTCATGATTCTGATTCCAATTTAGGTTTTGGGATTGTCATATACTTGACAGCTAGAAAGTGCAGTCTCTAAAGGTATTATTCAGAACACTGTTCAAGTTTCGGCACCTGGAGTTTGGTTTTGGATTTTTTTGGCGCATTACTCGTATTCAGAAACTTCGGCTGATAGTTCAAATTTTTCACTTCACATTGGGATTGGTACTTTTTCTCTCTTTTTTTTTTTTTAGTGTTAATAAGTTAATAAGATTTTAGTGTTAATAAGTAAGTGGACAGCAAATTGATTGGTATTCCAGACTAAAAAAGTTACTTAAATGCTACTTCTGTTAGTCTTCTTATTTATTCACTCCGAAAGTCCTTATGTGTATAGGCATAGCAGCTGGGTGGGTCAACTGTAAGTGAAGCGGAGGCCTTGCTTGGTTGTTATTTAGATTTATTATAGAATTTCTACTCTTTTTTAATCTAAAATACTAAACAATTACTTGAGATAGAAAAAGAGAAAAAGTAATACTGTACTACAGAATTTGCCTATTTAGTGAAAGGAAATTTAAACTGAATTGAAGAGATGGCTGATTTTGTGACAGGAAGAGAGTACTGGCTGCAGTGGGTGTTTTATTTGTGTTTTTCCTTAAGCTACTTAGCTGGGGAAAAAATTTATGCAGATCAAGATAGGAAAAGGGTCTGTGGAGAATAGATTTCTGTTCTAGCATTTTTGATATCTGTCTTTCAAATTGTTCTTGCTGCTCATGCCTGGAAGATAAGCTGGAAAAGCTCAGATCTAAATTTCGTTTGGGATGCTTTGTACAGATTGCATAAGAGTTTCATCCAGAGTTTATTTACTGAAAATTGCAGTGTCTGTATCACTGGAGTTGCTTGTGTATCTGATTAATCAAAACAGAGTGGAGAAGGAAATCAGAAAAAGGAAAACTATTTAATGAAATGCCAATTTAGAGATGAAATTTAATTAAAAGTAGCAAAAGCTATCTGAAAACTATTGCAGCCAGCCACAGCACAGAAGCCTACTAAAATAAATATCAGATTTTTGACCCCAGTTAAACATCTGAGGTTTTTTATGAGAGAATTATTTTTCATATTTTGCTCACGTGGCCCTCCACTCTTGCCGTAGTTGCCAAACCAACACTTGATTCACCAGAAATTGTGTGGCCAGCAGGAGTAGGGAAGTGATTGTCCCCCTCTACATGGCACTGGTGAAGCTGCACCTCAAATACTGGGTTCAGTTTTGGGCTTCTCACTACAAGAAGGACATTGAGGTGCTGGAGTGAGTCCAGAGAAGGGTAACAAAGCTGGTGAAGACTCTAGAGCGTGACTCTTATGAGGAGTGGCTTAGGGAACTGGGGTTATTTAGCCTGGAGCAATGGAGGCTCAGGGGAGACCTTATTGCTCTCTAGAACTAGCTGAAAGGAGGTTGTAGTGAGGTGGAAGTTGATGTCTTCTCCCGAGTAACAAGCAACAGGATGAGAGGAAACAGCCTCAAGTTGCACCAGGGAAGATTTTGGTTGGATATTAGGAAAAATTTCTTTACAGAAAGGATTGTGATGCATTGTTTGTAGCATCATAGAATGTGTGTTAGCAAACTGCCTTTGCTAGTAGTGATCAGGATGTCGCAGTATACAGTCAATGTAAAGTGAACATTTTGTCACAAATGAGGTAAACGTGAAAGAAACATGAAACGTGGCATTACATATGTTTGGTAAGAAATGATCTGCCAAGATGAGCTTGAGGGATTGTGTAGAACACATCAGAGAATATACCTTCTGAGTACTGATATGTTTATCAAGCTGTTTCAGAGCATGAAGGATGCATCTCAGACTCTTGATTTAGTAAATGCCTTTAGTGCATTTGCTTACTGTGTAATGCAACACAGTTAGCAGAAAAAGCTCTTGTACAAGAGACCAGTAGGTTGGATTGGCGTATAAATAAAAACTAATACTAATTGGTTTTGAGAGCTTGAGGAGAAGGCACGAGGACCGGAGGTGTAAGTAAAGTGTGAGCTGTGTGGTTGGTCAGGAATGCTTGTGCTGCCTTTCTGAGCTGTTTGCACCAGTTCAGAGCTGCAGGCTGCTCAGGCCAGGCCAGGCAACACCACATGAGCAGTGCAGTTAGTTGGGAAGAGGCAACTGATAGAGCTCTGCTCTTTCTAGCACCGAAACCAGAAGTTTACATTGTGCTGCACAGCAGTAGCTGGTGGGAAGCAAGAGCAGATGTTCCTGCTGTATGACATTGCACTCCGTGGACTGGCTGAGTGCATCCCTGCTGTCTGCTAGGTAGTTTCTCCCCTCTGCATTAAATACATTAAAAAATAAAAAATACAAGTTCTATATGAGTATAAATGGGTAACTTCCCCAGCTAAGCTTGAGTCATACTGTGGTGCTTAATCAGTTTGTGGGCAAGTGTAGGAAGGGAAAGACTTTAAAACTGGGGATGGTAGGGAAATCATTAAGTGGAATCACTTTTACAAACAATAAAATTATATGTGGCCAAATAGTTTCATGGGTTTTTTCTCATTCACTAATGTTTTAAATACTGGTTTTCTTGATTCTTTCACAGAATATTTATTTACACATCTCCAAAATAATGTATTTTTCTTATAATTTTGCTTACTTTTAACTAGCACAAAGTTAGTAAATGAAATTAACAAAGTTAATTTTATTCCTAAAACTCAGTCAACAGTCGTTTTAATGTTTTTCTTCACTTTTTTCAATTTAATGTCTCAACATAAAGCTACTAATACTGAACCTTTCTCTATAAGTATTCAAAATATCCAGCTCTTTTACCGATAACTTTTTTCAACAAGAATTTTTTTGTAAGTGAAGGTTGTTTCTATATTCAATGGGAAGGGAAGATTAGTGCCAGATTAGCAAAGTATTTACATGATCCTCTGCAGGTATTAATGTGTTTTCTGCAGGAATTATTTCTCTTAATAAATCATTATCATATTATAATCTCAGAATTAATTACAACTTTAAGTTCCTTTGATTTATTCTTATATGTTGTTTTGTTACTTTCTTTCGTTACCTTATATTTTGTTACCTTCTTTTCCTAGTGAGCTACATTTCTCGTGAAGAAAAGCAGTATTTCCCCTTGCACTTCCTCTGCCTGCATCTCTTTCCCCTCACTTCTAGTGGCACAATGTGACTTGTGCAGTTGCTGTTTTGAACCCCGCCCTTAGGGTTGCTAGGCAGGGGAACTTCATTGTGCAAGCAACCTGTTACTGAACAGGCTACTGCAGCCCTAACCAGCCACCTAATGAACAGCCAAGTCCTAAAGGAAATAACTTCTACCATTTACTGTTTGCAACCAGACCTTTTAAACTTGGGAAAAATAAAGTAGTGGATTTGTTTGAAAATAACAGAACAGCTAAAGAGAAAGAAATCTTTGCCAACAAGAAGTAGTACAGAGCAAGAATATAAATGCCTGGAAATAACGCCAAAATTGCTCCTGAAAATGGATGATAACATCATGTATTGCAAATGCTCAATTGCTTTTCTTTCAGTTTTGAGGTTTAGGGATGTGGATTCAATTTGGGTCCATCTCTGGCTTCTGGACTGGTTAGTGAGTAACCTCAAATGAACTGGATTTCATGAGAGAGTTTCTGGTTTGTTCTGTGCAATAAATATTTGACTCAAATAATTCAGATCTTGACATTCCAAATCAAACTGATTTCTCCATCTCTGTTAAGTGGTAAAATACAAATTACGCAAAATAGAAGCAAGTGTGTAAATATTTGAAATAGGGTGGTAATGCTTTCTGACAAATAGTACTACAGGTTTGATGTCAAAACTTTGTGTGCATTTCAGCATGTTCTGGAGATGATTATCTAACCATCAGCTCTTACTAGCACTGTCTTAATGTCGATAAACACAGAAATATTAAGAGAGAATCATGTGAGGCTGCATGCAGGAGAGAAGAGAAGCAGCGAGCAGAGCCTGGAAGGGTGGTGAGATAGTGGGTATGAATTTCAGGTGAGCAGGTAGGATGCTGTGGAAACAAAATGAAGCACATACAAAACTGTACGGAGTTTAAAGGTGCAAAGTTAAGAGACAGTGTTAGAAACAGGTTTACAATAGCTGGTGATGTTTCTCAGACTAAATTTTTCCCTGTTGTTAAACCGAAGGTCAGCTAAGCAAAGCTCTTTCAGTAGTTCTTTGGATTCTGGTAAGTGTTGGCTTTCGGGTTTAGCTGTAGGGTAGATAAAGTAGACAGTTATTCAACCTGGTGAAAGCAGGTGAAAGCAGCCTGGTCTCAAGTAACACCTGCTTTGGTCCTGCCTATCCTATGCCTGTGGCTTGAGTGGTGGTTCAAGGGCTGCAAGATGGCCAGGCAGCAGGCCTTTGGTGCCATGCAGCCGGGCATAGGCTGCTTTCTGCTTTTCTCACCCACTGAGGGGCCAAAAAGGACAAGGCAGCTCTGATAACCTTCTGGATGGCTTTTCTCAGAAGCAGCCCAAACCACCCTTACCTCCCCCAGCACCAGGACTGCATGCCTGCTTCTCCATCTCAGCCCAACTGATCCCCCCTCCTCCTCCTTCCTCTCCACTCCCCACTGCAACCTCACTCACATCTGCTGTTGCAAAGCTGCGAGCTGGCTTTGTGAAGCAGCTGCCAGGCTTGCTGGACTAAGGGCCTTTGCTTCTGGAAATTGCACCATCTGGCTGTACACCAGAATGCAGTATATGGATATTTATATCTACTTCACCTTGTATCTGGCATCTGGACTTTATTTATCTGCATGCCTGACGAGCCGTGGTTTGAGCACTTTCTTTTGTGGATGATATTCTACGTAATGTATTTATTGTCAGTTCACAGTTGCCACAGTGAAAGATGTTCCATAAAAATAGTTGTTTTTTTCTGTAGAGCTGCCATTTCTATTGTGGGAGCTGCATGTGAGATGCCATTTATTCCTGGTGTCCATTAGAAATACCAGACACGAAGAGGGCTGGTAAAGAATGTTTTGCCCTTGAAGTTAGGACAGATCAATTCTGACTATCTGCAAAGATGGGCTTATGCCTGACAGGTCCAGCAGTACTGAGTATTCTGGTATTAACCTAAGTTGTGCTTCGTATCTCAAGTTTCTATCAATAGAGCTGTGTTGTAGGGTCTTTTGGGTTTGATTTTTTTTTGGGGGGGGGGTGTGGTTTGTTTAGTTTTTTGTTCGTCTTTTGGTTGGGGGTTTTTTTGTTGTTTGTTTTTTTTTTTTTGCTTTCCATGCGTGTCTTTTGTATAAAGGAATCTTTGTCATAGCATAAGGACAAAACAAACGATGCTTTGAGTACACAAAGTAACATGCTGCAGTAAGGCCAACAGAGGGTGCTGAAGTGATGCAGCTCTTACCTTTGCTAGTTATTTTGTTTTCTGGAGAACAATGTGTATTTTGAAGAACCTCCTTATTTTGAGATGTCTTACTGTACAGCTGTGGAGTTACGGCATTGTTTGTGCATTCAGTGCCATAGCTTTCATACTTTTAAATATTATTTTGGGTTATGAAGTTTATTTCAGAAATGCCCATTAAGCAATATTATTTACAAGAGCAATGTGTACCTACTTAGGGCATTTATTAATTTTCTTTACCTCCAAAAAGAGATACTAATGAAAATCCTACTTTTTCAGAAGAAAAAGCTGAGTGCAGTGGAAGTCCTAATGATCTCTATGGCATATGTGTTGTATTGCACGTGTATTTTTAGACTGATGTAACAAAGCACTGATCTGCAAAAGTCATGGTTTAGTGTAAATAATGCCTGTAGAAATGTCTCAAGGAAGATAAATAAAAAGTTAGATAGAGTATGACAAATCACTGTGCAGCATTTCACCGGTACCATACCCACACTGTACTTTATGTCAGGTTCATCGTTTTTATCCTTGTTCAGGGTCTGGTTTCTGCTCTGGTTGTAGAGGAGACTGTGCCCTTTATATATCAGGCTGAAAATGTAGTGTGTCTGCATAGGGTTGCAACTTTGGCTGCAGACTGCTTGATTCAGCTTGCCCCTGCTCTTTGAAGTAAGGTATGTCCGTGGAAGTCAGTATTTACAGTGTTGCCTGAGAGTCTGTTATGGAAAGCACTCCTTTTCTCTTTTCCTGACCCTCCTCCTCCCCCCAAAGTGAAGGGTAATGACTTCAAGCTACCAGACATTGGGAAGTGCCATTTATCACATAGATACACAAAACAGGTAATTACTTTTAAGATGAAGACTCTCATTGCTGCACTGATGTGATGTATAATGGACTAAATCCACTCTGTTGTATGATGACGATAGCCTGAAGTATTCCATGTTATTGGGATTTTCTTTGACAGGTTTAAAACTTGATAACTCATTTTTGTCCAGAAATTTTGTACACCTCTGATGGCGTCCTCCAAACATGAACCGGCTTCTCAGCAGAGACATGGGGCAGTAGAGTAGTTTCAGAAACCTGTCAGATCTACAGTTTGTCACTGCTCTTCTTCCAAAACTAAAAAGCATCAAAACAATGGGGCCTTTTCTTTCAAGTGCATCTGGAATATAGCATACAAAAAGACATTCAAATTTGCAGGAACTTTGACGGAGAAGATGTGAGCCGTGACTGCCCTGTCTGTCTCAGTGACTTTTGACTCAGATGCCAGTTTGATAGCTCTCTTAACGTTCAGGAAACCTGAACTCTTACATAAACATGCAAGAAGAGAATGATCCAGTCTTAGGTAGTGTTTCTTAAAGTGTGGGCAGAAATACTATTGAGTTTTTATGGAAAACAGTTGCAAAGGGATATCCAGAAGGAAGAAGGCACTGAAAGGAGAGAAATAAAAATGTGTAAGCCCTTAAATAATACATGGTGAAGTAGTGAGGATGGTTCCTGTTAAAGGAAAGGTGGGGAGAGGAGACAGGGTTGTAAAACACCACCTTATGAGATAGCAGAAAACTGAGTATCATTTGGCAATATTGACTTAGCAGATCTTTTAATTAAGTGCCCTATCAAACATTTCATGGGGCTGAATAGGTCAAGTTACATTGTTGGACTTGGAGTATCCTGTTTGCTGGGTGGGTCTGAAGTATTCAGTTTGAGATATACTGTTCAAGAGGCAGCTCTGACAGCACTGGCGTTGTTCAGACAGGTTGTGACTCTATCATTGGATGTATTCAACGCTTTGGCTGGACAAGGCCTGAAGCAACTGCATCTCATACAAAAGTTAGCAAACAAGATGTCTTACTCATGTCACAAACGTATGCAGCATCATGACTCCCTGCCTTCACAGTAAGAAAATTAAAGTTGGTTTTGATAATCCAGCATTATGGACCTCTGGGCATATCCATCACGAGACAGGGCTCTTCCTCGTAAGTGCAGTACCCGCATCTGCTGCCTGTGGTTTTGATCACAGACATGGTGCAGGCAGCAGTCTCTCATTCTGAGCCTTTGTGTGTGTTGGGATCTGATCAAAACTCTCAGCTCCTTTTCCACTGCCACGTTTTTAAATGGCATTAAAACCTAGGACAAAAACCGACATGGCACCATTTGATGAGCGTGTTGTTCAGAGGAAGAGCACCAAAGAACTGGTACCATGGTTTGTTTGGTACTGTGACCAGGGAATCCAGGACATAAACCTGATACGCAATAAAAACAGTCCTACAGTCTGAAAGCCATCCCTCTGTCAGGATTTTTGGGGGCTGAGAAGATTTCAGCCAGTCTAGGTGAGGAAATGTTGCAGTGCTGACTTTGTACACAATATCATGGGTGAATAACTTTTGTTTCTGACCCCGCAGCTGTTATTAGACTAAATTAAAAAACTAGCTGCCGGATACCGGTAGTTGCACCAAACAGAAATGTAATATTTCCTGTTCAAATAAGGGCCTTGCATTTATACCCAAATAGTAAAAGCAGATTCCTACTTTCAGCATTTTTCTTTTCTAGAGACACTACTCTGCTTATTTCTGCCTAATGAATCACAGCTTAACTCAGTTTCTGCTGTTGCTTATAGTTGTAATTTAAAAAATTTACAAGATTTGCATATAAAATTTTCCCACTTGTTTTATGTCTCTATCCAAGAGCAGGAATTCCTGCTATGGAAGTATGCAATAATTCTTTTAACAGCATCTATTATGAAATGTTTGGTAGATAAATACAATTTTTAAGATGATATTTTAAGACTTTAAAACTTAAGTTTTGGAGGACTTTAAAACTTGTATTTTGTTTAATGTGGAAGCAGTAATATATCATGTTGTCCAGGTGACTGAAGGTTAAGATGACTGTTATTTTCCCTAGGTAGTTGTGATGGCTCAGAATGCAAAACAGTGATCTCCAGAAGCAAGCAAGATAGCACCCAGACTGCTTGCAATTAACCCATCGCTGCCTGAACTAGAAAACTATTTATGGAAATTACATTATTTACAAAATTAAAGCATTAAGAGAGATCGCTACAGGAAGGTGTCACTTCAGGGAAAGGTAAGACTTTGCATTATCTATCTCATCATTACAAATTTACATGAGATTTTTCTGTTAGGATGACAGTCAATTGTACATATGAATGCATTTTTAATTGAATAAATGTGTCAATTATTATTCTTTATTTAGTAAAGTCAAAAGTCTTTTGTGTGGGTAAAAAATACAAAACGCATTTCAGGATTTGGAAGCTCATGTATATGTAGTTCTTACTGAAAAGGATTGTGTGTGTGAATTTAAATATTTGGCAGTGACAGGTTTTTTTTTCTTATGGCCTTAAATATGAATTACAAAGCTATATTAAGACCATCACATGTGACATGAGATTGTGCATGTACTTTGCTACAAGTATTTATGGGCCCTGTTAGTAAAAGCTGGCAAACCATTACCAGGAGCTGAGAAAACTTGTGGGTTTTAACTAATGTGACACAGTGTAGGTGTTCAGTTACAGCCTTCCTGGGACTGGAATTCCTTACAGAAAACAGGTGGCTGTATATAGTTTTGTAAATGCTGATATGTTTGAAAACAGATGAATAAGCATTTTACGTGTGCTAAGTATCTGAACTAGCTGCAATTGCTACCATGAGTTTAAATCTGAAGGAACCATGAGAAAAATAGTAACATGAAAAGAAATTCATCCAGTGTCCTCTTGAACAAAACAAAACCTTGTTTTTGTACTAAAGAAGGTTGGATGGGTTTTAGTCTATCATTATTAAGCTGTAGTTAGTCCTTCTGCCACATAGAAGTAAGATTATTTGGAGTCAATTAGTTTTGCCCTGCAATCAGCTATAAGTCATAGGAAATAATATTGTGAGCAGTATTTCTCCTGGAGTACTGGCTGGCGTATCGCACCCGATTCTACTCCACTGAAGAATGAAATATTTTCTTGTGCTTTTAAAGAGTGCTAAAGGCTCTTGACAGGGCCTCAGACTTACCAGTCAGATAGTTACTTTTATGTTCTTTGTCAATTACGGTGTTTTCTGTTTCAGCTTTTCTAGATTTTTTTTATGATAGTTTTCAGTACATTGAGACAATTATTATACCATTTACTATTCAGTGCCTGTTTTGTTTTGGTGTAGTCTTTTCATTCAGGACAGTGTAGATCAAAATAAGTAGAAGGATGTTATTTATGCTGCAGCACACAGAGATCTGTAAATGTGTGATATGTATTCTAGACCTATATGACCATTATGAAGATAGCAATTTTCATTGCCTAGAGATAAGCTGTTCTGTGTAGCAGGGCTGTGTACACACATGCTGGCATGAAAAGGGCTCCATATGGCTGAGTCTGTGCTTTCATTTTGACTTGTAGTAGGGCTTGAGGATACATGTCCACAGCAGCATGTGCGATTTCAACCTGGTGAACCATTGGAACATGATGAAATTCCAGTGTCAGTCACTGAAGGGTGTAAGGGACACGTCTAACCCCTATAAAACAATGCAGCCACAGGAGTGTAGAGCACGGTCACTAGTGCTTTAGACACAAGATTGAGCACGTATCATTGTGCCATGTGAGCCAGCAGGGAATGCGTGATGGGTCTGGTCTGGAAAAGTACAACTATATGTAATTACAGGCTCTAAGCTGGGAAATGAGAGAGCTGTTTCCTAGACTACCTTGCGACTGTAATTCTAGGACCTCCTATGTCCTGGTTAAGCAAACTCAGGAAATTCTGAGTATCTTTTACAGAAGTTACTTCTGTATTAGTTTACCTGTTTTACTGTGCCTTGAAACAACTCTACCAATGACTATACCAATGCTTCACCTTCACAAAGCGGTTTAAGAAGGTAAAACCTCTCAGCAGTTAAGCTAATGGCTTCTGAGTGAAAATGATGTCTCACAGCAGCAGGTTTCCCATTCCAGTGAATATTAATCTGGCATATTAGCAGGTTTCTTGTATATGTCCTTGAACTCAGATCTGGAATTACATGAATATGCAAACAAATCAATGGATTTTTATATTTATAAAAGGGAGATGAGACCAACTGATGTGATGTGCTCTTGTGAAATCTCTTGTCTTTTACAGTTTAGAAAAAATCCCAGGGCACGGAGGGAATGGTTTAGTTCCATTTAACTAGAACAGTGTTGGGTTTTAATTCACTGGTGGCATATCAGAAGAATCAGCGGTACTAAAGTCTGATGAATGTGGTCCCAATTAATCTTTCTTTAGGTTCTTGCAGGTTTTGGAGGGTGATGTTGCTGGCATCAGTGAGAGAATGCTAGCAAAGATTGTTTCTGTTGCTGCTCATAAACATAACTGCCTTATTTCCTCTTACTTATTTTAATGCTGCACTATAAATTTATGCTCTTTGATATATTTGATCTGATGATATTTTTAGAGTGTGTTTGTCCAGTTCTACGTTGAATTCTGTCAGTTCTGTGTCTTTGGCTTTTGGAACTAATGAATTAAAACTGTCTAGTTAGACCCAGCAAGGCATGTGACAAGCTATCTGGCAGTAATATAGGAATGCAATTAAATGTGTTTAATTATGCACTTTGTTTGCTAGGTCAGAATTTTAAAATTTTTCAAGGTGGAGGCCTCACAGGACATCAAAAAAATCAACCATTTTGTTTTAGTGCTGTGATTTAATTTTTCAAAGTCTGAGGAACCCCATCATTTCTTCACACAGTTAATTGTGAAGCCTGTGTTACCTCTGAAGGCCCTAGTTTTTACTTATGTTCTGATAGCAAGCATTGCTTTATTGACTGTCAAGGAGAAGTGCAGATCCAGTTCTCCATTTCAGTCTCCCTTTTTGAAGAGACTTAAGCCTGGCTGTGTGGAGGAGTCTGATTCTATAATTGCCTGAACTACGTACATATATATATGGATTAAAGTACTTCACAAGCTGGTGAATGAGATATTTAAACGGGTTGAATATATACAGGGGAATAAATGAGAGCTAGGTGTCCAAGAATTGAGATGGAGCATGAACAGACCAATAGTTAAAAAAAAAAAAAAGGGGGGGAAAGAAAACAGAAAAGGAAGAACTCAAAGTAGCTTTGTTTTGTTATTGTTAGGGATTCCTG
>NW_010426312.1:78296-83764 GCF_000710305.1 Buceros rhinoceros silvestris | reverse complement strand
ATAAAAATCACTGAACTTAAAAGGTCATACTACCAATGTTCAGTACCTTTCAAACATTCCTTTTAATCTAGTTCAGAGATGCAGATGAAGACTGACACTTGGAACTCAGGGGAGGAAGTATAATTTTTTCCTAATTAAAAATATCAGTGTTCTAGCTTGAAATCTGTTCTGGGAAACAGATCAGCATCATTCATCATGTTGTAGGCAACAATATTGATATTGACTTGAATAAGGTAATAACATTTTAGAGCCAATAAGCATCATTTAATATAGCCCAAGAGTGGTTTTTGTTCCTTTTTACATGTTAAGGTACTGTAATAGTTCATGAAAGGAGTTTGTCAATATTAATCCCAATATTAATCTTTATAGCTGTAAGATGTGTGAGTGTTTAAATAATTTTGGTTTTGCTTGTACCTTTTTACTTCTTTAAAAAGTGGGGGGGAGGGGTGGTGGTGGAAGGAAAACAAAAAGTTGAAGACCTGCATCTGGTATTAAAGAAAATATTTTTTGTCTGGGAGTGTCCATAGCATGAAAGATATCACAAACAAGCAGCAATTGTTACTGAAACAGCAAATACTTTGAAAAAAATCACAAAATGAACAACAAAATCACGGAACATATGCCATTATTTCCAAAGTAAATATTTTACCAAATAGATTTTTGATACAAGGAACAAGATGTACAAGGAACAGGATGTGATACATATCCAATACAACATTTTTAAACACATTTTAAACTTTCTGGTTTTTCCCTTGCTTATATTTAGATAAAGCTTAAATGGTTCCACTCAATGCTATTTTGCTTTGATTAAAAAGATAATATTTTCCTCATGTAGGTGGCTGATCTGGGGGCTTTTTTTAACTATAAGCAATTTTTTCTTGTAGGTGTTCCCCCATATAGTAGAATAAGGGAAAGGCTTTCATTCTCTGTTCCCCTCTATAGAGAAATGAGCTAAAAAGTCCAAAGATACCAATATACTACTTTTCCTGTGATTTCCTCCTTTTTTCCTTAGTGCTGCTGATACGCTATTTTGGGATATGTACTGACCTACTTTCTACATTTCCAGAAAGCAAGCTTAAAAATTTTAACTCAGGTCACACAAAGATTTGGATTTATTTTTCAGGGGATTTTAGTACACCCTTTCACGTAGACATGCACACACGCACATTGGCTTATGTGGGGGTAGATGTACAGTAGCAAATCAAGATTGCCAATTTTGGTACAATTTCATCAATAATAGCAGCAGAGATCTGGTGCTAGACACTTCCCTTTAGAGGATTTGACAGGAAGACGTTTCCAATCTAGTGGTGCTGTTACTCAGTTACATGATAAGACAGAAAGCTTTCAGTTCCCAATTTTAAATTTGATACATAAGTAGAAACATCCAAAATTGCTGTGAGAATCTCGTTATTACACTTTTTTCCAGTTTCTTCAGCATTATCTTAGAGACTGGAAGACAAAACCCCTTTGAATCATTTACTTTGACTCTGTGTATCTCTTTATTTGGCACTCTGACCACCAAAGAATGTTCAGTCCATTAGTTTGCCATTCCTAATTAAAATAATGATACATAGAGCTTGGGACTTGTATGAACAAATTATGAGAGAACAAATAATGAGAGATGAAGACCTGCCCCTGCCCTCTGCTTAGGGCAGAAAAAATTCATCACCCTGAGCAACATTGCACTCACATGTAGGCTCTTCCCAGCAGAGCAGCTCTGCTGGCGAAGAACTTCCTTTTCAGTTTGTTGTGCTTCATTCATGATGACCATAGTGCAGAGGGTGTTGGTGTGGCATTTCTCTTATCTGACCTGTATGTACATTCAAAGGTTAAGCATCTATATGTCTCAATAAAAGTCTGCAGTAAAGGGGAAAAGACAATTTACCCTGTCCTCGGCTAGGGTAGGTGAATTCTGCCTTGCAGGATTCTCTCTTCTCTCTCTGTGTCAACTATAGATGGAGTTTAGACTACAGTAGGGAGCTTTGTTGATTTATCAGTATTGATATAGGTCTATACTGGGAAAGATTGCATGGTGTAAATGGGGCCTCAGAATATCATGAATGGCAAGTCTCAATCTTCCTGTGACTGATAGACAGCTTCTTACTTCTCTGGGAAATATTATGACCTACTTAAGTTAACCTGTGGATATGCTCTATGTTTATTTTTCTAAGGCATTTGATTTGATACTTCTCTTTTTTGTATTTACACTGTATACTATAAAGACTATATACAGTACTTTTAAAAAATCTGCCTCTCAGATCTTAGTTTGTAGTTGGTAACTGAGGTGAGTTTTAGCTCTGTCAGGGAGTTAAGAATCCGATAGATTAAAAGCTTTTTAGTAGTGTTTTTTAAGCATTTGGATCATGTAGAATTTTCACTTTCGAAGTATCCTCTGCAGTCCTACCACTTTTCAAGGTGTCCAGAATTGGTGGGATATTAGTAAATAATGAAGTTAAATCAGTATTACAGCGTGATAGTCATATGTGAATTGTGTAGTTAAGCACTCCTAGTCCAACAAAACATGTTTTTAATGCCTTACATGGAAGGTAATTCGAGCACAGATTGTAAGGTTACAAATGCAAAACTCTTCAGGGTAGTAACTTGAAGGAAAGCCAAGGGGCAACTGAAGAAGCTTGTTCAGCTTGGCTGTCAGTGTGTTGCTGAAATATTGTGGTACTCAAATACTGTATCCAGTGCCTTGTTATTTCCACTTAACAATGAGGTATAAATAAAGGAGAGAGTTCAAAACAGAGGCCTGTGAAATTTTTCAGGGTCTGGAGAGAAAAAAAAACAACAAAATTGTCATACTGTGAGGCCTCAAGAGTTCAGTCACGTAAATTGGTAAAACAGAAATTTGCAAGATGAGTTGATCATCATCTACAAATTCTTGTCTTTTAAAGAACCATCTCATAGCAAGGAATTTCTGAGCTTCATAAATAAAGGTGCCTGGAAGTTGAAGCTGAACTAGCTCCATCCACACCCAAATTTTCTCACAGGAAGGAAATATTAACATTGAAATAGATGAACTGTAGTGTCCTTTACCAAGGAAGGAGGAATATACATATCATTGTGGAACAGGTATTCCCAAAACCTAACTTTAACCTGTCTCTGTTCAGTATAGTTAGTGGAGAAGCAAAAGTAATTATTCCCAGCCCTGAATCAATGGCTCTGTCCATTGACTGTAAAAGGAGCACAGGAGACTAGGCTCCCAGGCTGGAATTAAGCTTTGTGTTTTAATTCCTGTGAGTCTCCAGTACTTTCCAAAAGCCTATCTCTAGCTGTCAGGAAAAGCTCTGCAGGTTTCTGTACACAGTTGGTCCCGATGACCCTCACTTACACTTACTTATTTCTTGTTTTCACATTCCTGTGTTATATTTTTTCCCATGCAAGCAGATGTGTCCTGTTTGTTACACTTGAGAAACATCTCTGGGAATCTTATTTCTGCTGTAATGTGACATGAACTTCACCAGTTTCTCTGTGTGCTTCCAGTCAGTGTAGGAACCGAGAGCATCTCAGATTATTTCAGTCTGCGGAGGACCTGCCATTAGTTTCCATTCTCCCCAAAAATATTTATTACATTTGTAGACTGTGCTGAAAGAGCCATTTCCCTAATACTCTGCTGTTTGGAGTGAAGACTTGGAAGATAGCCCCAGCTATTTTTCTCCACCTAAGAAAGACAGAAACAATATGACCATCAGTGTGAAGTGCCATGAATAGATCTGATTCTTGCTGTTGGACTTTCTCACTTTCATAGCTGAAAGCTGTTCTCAGATGCAGAGTCTTTTTATCAGCTAAATTTACAGTGCTGACATGACAGTGGTGCTTAACTACAAAAACTGTAAGGATAATGATTCTTAACACAAACTGATTGAAGGACTTATCTTACTGATACATGTCTTCCTGAAAATAATTAGTTTCTATAGTATTACCACTTTTTCTTTGATGTTTGCATAATTACAGAAGTGTTCAGGAACGTATTTTTCGTCTTCGCCTGTCCTAGAGACTGGTAACAACTTGACTTCCCAGAGATAAGCCAAATCATGGTATTCTATGCTAACAAAGGCGTTAGTTCTTCAAATTCCTCTTGAAACTAATCTGAAATGTCAGGAAATTATGCCTTATCCAAGCTATGTGAGGATGCTGCAACAGGACTGCACAGTCTTGTTTGAATCTAGATTAATTTCAGGATAATTATCCTGAAAAAGTTCTGAAGATTCCTAAAAGCCCTAAAGAACCTACCGTCCAGCTGAAAAACTTACTGCTCCTGAATGTTTTGCCACTCGTCCTAATTTGGGGGTTATAATGCCTGGAGCTGAGCTTGCAAGAAACAGGACAACAATGGTGTGCATACAGCTCCCTGGACCGTGGAATGAATTACTGGAAGAGTTTAGTAGGAGTCTCACTATGTTTTGGGAGTGTTACAGGCTTTATCTCCCTTCGCAAACTTTTTTCTTTCTAACTAAGCTCTTAATTGACTTTGTGTGAAATAAATTGCCCAGTTCTGAAGCCCTGCATAGAGATAACAGAAGACAGTAAGGTGTGGAAGGATGTTTCCTTTTCTTGAGAGAGCTGGTGTATGTGTTGATTAATGTTCACAGTCAGTGGAGAAACAGGTGTCTTAAAATATGTGCTTGGTACAGTGAGTGTCTGACTTAAACTCGGTTATTGCACAGTTTCATTTAACACTAACACTGTGTTTTTCTCAGTTGTTTCCATACATGTTACTATAAGGTTGTATTGTCTTAGTTTAACACTTAGTTGCACAGCTGACATTCAGAAAAGTAACTTTCCTTTTTTGTTCTGTTGTTGCAAGAGTGATCTTTATTTCTTATTTTCATTGCATAAAATTGTGTGTGTGTGTGTATTTGGTGTTTATCTGATGAACCTTGGGCCAGTGCAGCTCTGTGCAGGGACACACTTTCACAATGCAATCCCTAAGGGGAACATCAGTTAAACACAGGATCTCCTTTGTCATTTTGCCTGTATTAGAGCACTTGCAAAGGGGACACAACTACTCTCTTCTGCTAATACTGTTTTGAATACATCTACTGTCATTCTTGCAAATTAGCTATTGTCAGATTGGTCTAATTGTAGTTAACTCAGGCCAGTACATAGTCACAAAGAACCTCATTCAAATTTTTAAAGTTGTTCTTGTTCTGCTTGTATTAATATTAATAATAGCTGTGACCACTGAGGATCCTAATCTGAATAATCATAGGAAAATTGAATAATCAGTTTTATTAGCCACAAACCATTCTTGCAAATTAGCTATTGTCAGATTGGTCTAATTGTAGTTAACTCAGGCCAGTACATAGTCACAAAGAACCTCATTCAAATTTTTAAAGTTGTTCTTGTTCTGCTTGTATTAATATTAATAATAGCTGTGACCACTGAGGATCCTAATCTGAATAATCATAGGAAAATTGAATAATCAGTTTTATTAGCCACAAACCACACACACACACACA
>NW_010426312.1:70147-78144 GCF_000710305.1 Buceros rhinoceros silvestris | reverse complement strand
CCCCCGGTGTACTTCCTTAAATCTTATGTTGGTTTGCAGGCTGTATAAATTGGGTCACGTTTGTAGTAGTGTAAAACAGCATGATGTTTTTCCAGTCCTGTCCAGAAACATGTTTCAGGAATGGTTTGGATGCTATTTGTCATGCAGCTGATGCTTTAAAAAGTCAGAGAAAAATAATCAGTAAAATTGGGAGCTTTTAATGTCAATGCTTAGAAAGATGGTGCTTTTAAACTAGTTAGGTTCTCATACGTCTTCAGAAAATGAGGTAAAGAGAACCCCAAAATATCTCTGACTTAAAGTAAGTCTGTATGGGGAATCTTATTCTTCCTTTCATGTTTTTTCACTCTTTAAGCACTTGGAATTTTTCACTTACCTTGCTTTGCTTAGCTTGCTTTAGGGTTTAGCCCCTACTTGTGCTTGCCAAGCAGTGCTTGCTCTTGCTTGAGGCAGCACTGTGTGTTGGTTACTTGCTGCTGGCCACTGCTTCCTGTGGTTTGGAGACTCTGAGTTTCCTCATATCCTTTCCTTTGCCCTATTTCTTTACATGTGTACTGGCTGTCACCTTTTACCTCTGAGTATGAGGAGGTGTGTGTGGCGCATGTGCGGAAAAAGAAAAAGAAAATTTACATTTAACATTCATGTAACTGTTCTTTGCCTTGCTTTCTGTCTTTCTTTTCATGGCAATGTAAGAGGAGCTCCAGACTGCTTCAAATCCACCTGTATGAACATATGTAGAGAATATCTCCCTCAGCCACTCTCATTTTACCCAGGCAATGCTTCGCTTGCTGCAGATGGAAGAGGGAGAAGTGGGGGAGAGAGAGATGCAGAGAGAGTCTACTTACTTGTAATATGGAGTTCAAATTCAGGAACTCTGGCAAAGATGAGTAACCACTTTGCCTAATTCAGGGGCTGTTAGTAAGAGAGGTGGCAGAACTCCCTTGTGAGTCTGTACACAGAAAAATGGTTATTTTATGAAAGAAGCATCCTACTGTATTGCAGTGTTAGATGCAATTAAATGTGTCTTATTAACATTGGTCAGATGCAAAATAAGTATTTGTAATAAAGCTACAGAAGTTTAATATTGCACAATTAAACATGTACAAATCAGATGTGGGGTATTCGTATCTATATCTGGAGATTTTAAAGACAATTTACACATCCATGCTTTATGATGCTGTGGCAATGTCATGTTGGTTCTTGTATACTGCTGACTTCAGTAACAGAAGCTGAAACTTAGGTCCTCAGGGCTGTGCCTCAATCAGGCATTCAGAGTAGCTGGTAAGGATGCGTTCTGGTGTTTCTAGAGCTCTGGCCTCAGGTGGAAAACCTTCGTTTTCTTATTGATTGGTCTTGCACTTGTGACAGTATCATAAGTAGTTCTGAGGAAGCTGAAATACAACCAAGGATATAGAGAACAGATTATTTCCCTAATACTAGAGAGAGGATAAAATTAAGTCAAACTGTATATAAATTTGTATGTTAAACTTCCCATGAAAGCAGATGTGCTAAAAACACTCCAGACAAATAACTTTAAACTGATTTCTGTGTACCAAACATTAGGAATACGTATGTGGTTCTGACTCCTCTGTGACTGTGGCAGCTAAGGAGGAGGGTGGTTTGCTGGCTGATGGCAACAGAACGCATTTTCATCTTAGGTGAAAATTTAAGATGCTTTTGTAAAGATGGCTTTTGTCTCTGGTGAAAATTGAAGTATAGGCTCACCTTGCTGTTTGTGTGCTCCCTCAGCCAATACTGTTGCTTTAATAGAAAGAGACCTTTATGTCTAGATGAAATTGAGAGCACTGATTTAGAGGATCAGTTGAATAAAACTAGGTTATGTTTCTATCACTGTTAGGGATCCATCTACATGTATTTTATTGTTACTTAAACTCTAGGATTATTATAGCTAAATGTGGCTTTCCTATTCAGTGTAACATGCCTTGCGTGAAAATGAAATGGGCTTTTGTGGGGAATATGGAGAAGATGGAAAGCAACAGGCTCAGAACATAATCAAGCATACTTTCAGCTGATACTAAACAATAAAAATTTCTATACTGCAATTCCTTTCATCGTATTTGTTAGTACATTTATTTCTGAAAACAATATGATTTGTGCATCTGAATTTAGGCGTGGCCTGAATATACATATGAAATCCATCTGTTTGGAGACTCAGGCAAAATATAGATGCTTTACATACTTGTCTTAAATGAAAAACCAAGATATAAGCTCTAGCTGGATGTTCAGACTGCTACACTTCTGAAAATGAGCAGGTGTCAGTGTTGAGTATCTAGGGAACAGTTTGCCCCTACATGAGGGTACAGATGAAGTTTAGATCAGTAGCAGCCTGAGCAGTAGTGCTTTCTGCTGCTCTGGAACCCAGTCCCACTAGAGGCTGCGCAGTTCTTCCATATCTAAAATCTGAGAAAGGAAGATAATATTCTTGGGAGGCCCAAACGATTTTTTTTTTTTAAATCCCCAAACCATGAGCAAGGTAGAGATACTGGCCTGGGTGACTCATGGGATCAGAACTTCAGTGGTCCCAGAGAGAAGGCAGTCTTGATGTCTAAGATTTGGGTACATAGATTGCACTTGGATATGAACTGAAATGGAAGTCAAGTGGTCTGAATCTGAAATTGGTAATAGATGATACAAAACGTGTTTCATTATGTGGATGTAGAAGTAGTACCTAGATTTAGAACAGGAAATACCAGTTCAAGAGTTAAATATTGTTACTGGATTCAAAGACTGGTGATAGTTGTTACCTTTCTTTTGTATATGTGGGTAAAGACATAACACTAAGTACTAGCCCAGGGGTCTGAGATCACATCCTTGCTTCAGGTTACACACAGCCTGTTAAGACCTAAAGCATGGACATTCAGGGAGGATGTGATAGAACTTAAGTGACCATGAGTTAAGTAGAGTCTGATATTATAGGAAGATGTGGAGGGTGAGAGATGAGAAATGAAGTCTTCACAAGAGCTCAAGAGGACTGCAGAGCTGATTTTTCTCTCCTTCCTTCTTTTCACTCTGTACTTATTTCAAAGTGTTTTCTGATCCACTGCTACTGGTTTTGTGAGGATTTTTTCTTGCAGTATAGGAAAGACGTGAAACCTAATTTAAGGCTGTCCCATTACATTGCACAGGAGAGGTTTACTGAAGGGTGAGATAAGTTTTGGCTGCCTTTTTTGTTTCCTTTTCATCAACGGAATTTCATATAACACAAGCAATCTAGAGTCTTGGGCAAGGGACTATTTCTGCCACAGGGCAGCCCTATCTACCTATGTTGTGTTTCATCCAGCATCAAATCAATGCAACTTTGATATGCTGGAATTTTTAAAAGTCTCTATGTTATTAATAGGCAACATATATATTTGCCTGTCCATGAAAAGCAGAATTTTTATTATCTTTCATTTTTCATTACAAGAAAAGGAAGGAGACTCGATTTCCTAAATCTCTGTGATCACTTTGGACCATGACTTCAGTTAATAGCAAGTGTAGATTAATGATCATCTGTAAAAAGCAGTTTCAAGTTCCAAAATGTTGAATTTTTCTCCACTGTATCTGTAACACTTTTTTCTACAGAAGTTGAAATGCTTTGTTGTTATCTCACTGGTATGTGCTAACAACATTTAATTTGCATAAAATGCTGAACACTCAGAAATGGTTTTAATAGAAAATTGTCTCTGAAATCTGTAACCTTCATATTCATAGCTTGCTCACAGTATTCACTTTCTGTACAGAATGCAACTGGAAAAACAAGAACATCTGCCATGTTTTATTCAGGACTAATATGACATCCTCCTAAATAAAATTCCTGCATAGCCTCTAGGTCTTTTTCTTACCACTATACCCAGAGCACAGGCCTAATGTCACAGATTGCAGTGGAATAATAAGAAGCAGGATTTTGTAATTGTGTTACCGTCATGTGGATATGGGCAAGTTCCACCCTTGGCCTTTGATCTTTGGAAAATACCCAGCTCCTTGGGCTGCCACCCCGGCAAAACTGCATGTCCTGACAGCTCTGAAGCCATCTGCAAGTAGCCCCATCAGCTGACTGGGTTCCTGCGCTGTGCCTCTACGCTCTGTCCGGCCAGAAAACTCCTGTTTCTGGGATTTACGCTGCTTTTCTGTTGGAGAAGGATTGGCTTTCAAGTCGTTGTGAAGATAAGGCTGTGACAGCTATCATGTAGTCGGAGCATCAGTGTGAAGTGAAATTATTACAAATGTACATTAGCATATGAATTGTTCTGCTTGTGAAATTCTGTGACATGAGTCAGATTCCCCTCTTAACATGAGATGTGTGCATTATGGATCAAATAGTAAGGGACTAATATTATCTTAGAACAAGATTACAGCCTTAACCATGTAATTTGTTTGTTGTTAGCAAACAAGAATTTGACTACCAATCAAAGGTGCTTATCTTCTTTTGGCTGAAAGACAATGCAGTTGAAACACTCATCCTAATCTCTTGTCAATATTCACCTACTGAAATCAGCATACTCGCACAGAAAGCAACTCTGGAAAAGCTGTTTGCTCTTCTTCATGTTTTATCTGTTTGTGTTTGAGGTGAGGAATTGCCTGGACTGAAAGCTTATTTTTCATCTCTGTGACTCTAATTCAATATTAAGTTATCTATTGCAAATTAAAACTAAACATAGCCATGATATGACTAGCATCTAATACTCTGATTTAGCTTGGTTTAAGGTCAGGCATAGCCTGGCAACTAAATCCTAATTGTACTATTCTAATCAGTCAAGCGTTTGTTGTGAGGGTAGAAATTAATGTGAACTGAAAATCATCTCTTTGCTGTCTTTGAGATTATGACCATGAATGTTTTGTTGATCTTTTCCTCTTATACGCACTTCTGAAAAATGATGCTTGATTAAAGGGAGGTTTTTTGGATGCTAAGGCTCTATCAGATCCAGGCTCTTTGCTACTAACAGCATTAGAGTGGAAGAATTGTGTTAATTCAAGCAGAGAACATGTCAGATGTTCACATCCTATGGGTTAAGACAACCAGGTTATTCCAGAAAATTAAGTAAATACTTTTTTGAGTAACAATTGGAGGGTTTGAACAGCTGTATATTTTCCTCACTTTTTCATTCCCTGATTTCTCTTTTTGTCATTATTTAACTTTCCTAGTTGAATTGCAAAACCAAAGAGGTTAGAGACTTCATAGCACAGATACATTTGCAGTAAATAGCCTGAACACTCCCATTGTAATCTTAGTTTTACAAATACATTAACTGGGGGTAATCTGGCGCAGTCACTAAAATAAACAATTCATATGTCTGTGTCCTGGATGCTTACTCCTGTCTTTTTGTCTCTTGTGGCAGCGTTGCTAAAAATAAATAAATAAACGAAAGGTAACTTAGGTTTGTGCCATGGTGCGCTGTGCAGCCTCACAAAATGGATGCTAATGCCACAAGGAGGGAGGCTTCATTGGCCACAGGCAAGAAGAAGGATGAGGCTTGATTGATTGCATTGTGCTGGTTTAAAATGTTAGTAAAGCTCAAACTTTCCTACCATTGCAGTTCCTCCAACACACATGGCTAAGTGGCCTCATACTCCCTTGGAGGTATTTACATACCATTCGACTCTGGTATGTATAGCATGGTGGGAAGGTCCGTGAATCAATGTACACTGATATGGAAGTTACTTTACTAAACCAGACAGGAACTCATAGTGTTGTTGGGTTTTTTCCTTCCATAATACAGATTTTCTGAGCCAGCCTGCACTGGCTGACACATTGAGAACACTTTTTAGGAAACCTTTTCTTATTTCTCTTATTGGTAAGGACAAATATTTCCTCAGCTGAAAATGAGAATGACAGCTCTAGTACAGCCATAATAACACTTGGCTTACTGTGCATGCAATATAACAAGATTTGCTGCCCCGTTATTATACAAAAAGCTGATGATGATTCCTCCTGTGAGAAAACTTATTTTTCTATGACCTGGATCGTGGTAATTTTGTAGCCTCATATCTGTATTTTTGCAGTACAGACTATCATCTAAACACAAATCAGCGATCAAACATCAGTTTCCTTTAGCTTTTATTTACCAAACTTTGTATTGTTTTTTGTACTTACAAACAAAAGAAATAGTAGTAGAAATGGCAGTCACTACAGCTAGGTAGTCTGCAGGAGGCAAAGTGGTATGATGTTCTGATTTAGCTTTCAACCATAATGGATAAACCTAATGATTATTATATGCGCTTTCAGAATTGTAAGAAAATACTGAACTATACAGAACCTACCAGAGAAGCCTGAAACCTTATAAAACCTTCGCCAGCCTGAAAATGTAGCCAAATTATAATTCCTGGGCTTTATTTTTCATCATTTGAGCACTTTCCTGATTCAATTCTTAATGTGACACAATGATTCCTTTCTTGTAGTGATCTCTTCTGAAGGATCTCATGCAAAACTTTGATGGGATAAATAAATAGTCTTCTTTTATCTTCTGTGCTCAAACAACTGTAATAGACTAATGCCACTTCTTTTTTAGCAAACATGTTGATTAGTCCTAGTGTGTTGTAATCTTGGTGTATTACTCAATCCTGAATTATCACTTCAATCACACTTTCAGATAAAAGAGCAGTGAGGTGTAATTTCTTAAACTATGCTCTAACTTTCTGAAAATCAAAGGAAATATTTCATTCTCCAGTCTCTATTGTAATTTTCAGTGATTTACTTATTTTTGCAAAATACTTCAACCAAATGGCCTTTAGTTGCGCCAGGGGAGATCTAAGTTAGATATCAGGAAGAACTTCTTTGCAGAGAGGGTTGTGATGCATTGGAACAGGCTGCCCAGGGAAGTGGCGCTGTCCCCATCCCTGGAGGTGTTTAAAAGACTGTGTGGATGTGGTGCTGATGGTTTAGTGGTGACCTGGCAGTGCTGGGTTAATGGTTGAACTCGATGATCTTAAAGGTCTCTTCCAACCAGATGATTCTATGATTTGATTCTTTATTTCCTTCTGAATTTCTGTGATAGGAACCTTGTGATTAATTGCATATACGTTAACAAGTTTATTTCCACACATCCTGCTTGTATATGCTTGTTGTTGGCTGGTTGTTTTTTGTTTCTCCCTCTGATTTTATTTCCATCTGTAAAGGTGCAAAATTTCCATCTCTAAGTAGAAAATGGGGGATCTGAAAGGGATGTTGTCACTGAAACCTTGGTAGAGAAGAATCTCACATTTTACCGAAGTGCTCTTTTCCTTTCTTCTTCTTTTTGGTTTTTGGTTTTTCTTTTTAATGCTCAGTGCATCTGCTTTATTTCCTTGGTCTTATAGTTAATAATCAGCTCTTCCAAGTCCCTGTTCCTCCCCCATTTCCAATTTTGTTCTTTCCGTTGTGCTGTAACTTACTCTGTAGAGGTCTCACTTGGGAGCAGACTGTCAAGTTTTTACACACGTCTCAAAGATGAGAAAATGACTGAGAGGAAATACATAAACTAAATAATTTAGAATCATTAGGCTACTAAAATGGCACCTCACTCCAACAACTTCCAGACACCACCAGAACCCTCAGCTTCTGTTCTATTGCTTCTATTACCTGCTCAGGTTTTTCAGTTTTCAGAACAAGTATTTGCTCATGCTGACTTTTAGAGCTGATTGAATTTTTTAAGTACATGTTCTAGAGTGGGTCCTTCAAAAGGCAATTTAGTGATGTTTGGGGTTTTCATCTGTCCTCTTCTGGATTTCCACCTGAAGACCCCTCAGGGGTAAACTGTTCTTAGATTCTTGTGTACCATGGCTGGATCAGGGGCTCGCGCTCTTGACAGGTCTCTCCTCATCGGGAAGAGTGGGATCACTGTTGCACCTTTGAGTATCTCAGCGGCGATTTCTCCTGTTGGAAATGTTCCACTTGACATGAATATTCATTGGGCTGGAGTAGGTAAGATTGTATCACTCAGCTAGAATATGGGCCGTCACTTTCAAGTCACTGTGCTAATGAATATTTAATTATTTATACATGTTGGGGTAGTTTCAGCAGG
>NW_010426312.1:32348-70057 GCF_000710305.1 Buceros rhinoceros silvestris | reverse complement strand
AGGAAAAGTTAAGAGCTGTTTCCTGAATATCCTGTATCGTGGTGGTTAGGTGACTTACTGAAGATGTTGAAGTTTTGTTTAAAGCTTTTGTCCAACTTCTGTTTAATGCTCCTTAAATGTCAGTTCCTGAATTTGGTATTTGTTATTTTCCATTCTTCACACATGGTTCAAATATATTTATATTTGCTCAGATTGAAGCACTTCCTCTTGCTTTGAAATGCTTTTGATTCAGTTACTTTAGTTGAACTATCAGGGATGGACTGGATATTTTTATATTGGTTCAGTTAAGGCTTTGAAAAAGCAAGTGGATTTGGATAGGGAGTAGCAAGGAAAGATTCTCTGACCCGTTTTTTTTAATTAACTAGGGGAAAAAAAAAAAGAGGATGAGATCCACAGATTCTGCAGATTTGAAGGACCTGAAAGAAGTATTTTGGCATCTAACAATGAAGACCAGTGCCTAGAAGAATTTTTAAATGTTTAATAAATATTTTTTTTAAAAGTACATGAACAGTTTAGGCACACAATTCTCTTTCGTTATAATCTAATTCCCACCACCTAACCTAAGATCATGTCCTCGAGAGGCTCAAAAGAATTCATTGGAATAATTGGAACAAAACAAGAAAAGTACCTTGGCTTTTAGTTACATGGGGAATTTATGGGCCATCTTTGACATACACATATTTAAATGACTTAGCAGTTACACAGAGAGAAAATCAGTCACAGTAGAAATAACATTATTGCTTCTTGAGGAAAGAAAACCCAAACTGATCGCTGTGGCCATAAAATCCTCTGTGCTTTGGATTGTTTATCAGTCTTTAAAATGTAACATTGTCCAAGGACAGGACTGAAAATCCGAACATACTCTTTGGGTTGTACGTTTTCCCAGACAAGTCCCTAGACTGGGGACTGGCTTAGTGGTCTTTCATGTTTCATCTTTCTCTCACTCTATTTTCTTTTTTTAAGGATTAGCAGCAGTTGTTTAGCTTGCCAAGTTAATGAACTGTTTATGCACTGATCTGGGAAATGCTGTTGTTACAATAGAAACTATACTAGCCCTAGACAGGGCCTGATAGAAAATTGTGTTCTCTTCTTTGCACAGACTGTGCTGCTGAGCTCAGGTTTGTTGAACTTCCTCATTACCTCAGAACTTTCAAACGAATGATTTCAGCACGTCTCCTCCCTGTGCTGTTTCACTGGGGCGATGCAGTAACTCTACACCTGTTCCAAGCACACGCCTATCAACTTGCTCAACTTCCCCAATGAGTGCCCAGTGAAGCATGAGAACATCTGAGATTACTTGGGTCTGTAACCACTAATCCAAATGCTTCTGGATGTTCGGATTGGCTTTGCACTGGGGTGGCTTTAACAGTGTTCTATAATGGCAGTTGATGACAGCAATTTGTACGCTAGGACAAAGAGTAAACTGGATTCCTATCAGGCTTGTTATAAATCAACAAGATGGAAAAGCCTACCACCAGACATCCTGCTAGAAAATGATTTTAAAGGAAAGTTTCAAAGAAATATTAGGAATATAGAGCCTATACATCCAAGGCGCACTAAGAAAAGACCTTCTGTATTTTCAGGTAGGAAATGCTGTGCTCATAATAGTAGGTGCGGTATCTTTTAAACCTTTTCGGTAATACTTGAAGGATTCAGTGGCTGATTCCAGTCAGAGTTTATTTGCTTTTAAAATGTAAGACAGTCTTCACAGATGGATTTAGTCAGTACCGTTTATGTTAAATTACATCAGCCATTAAAGTGATGGAATCAAAAAGAGAGACTTCCTTCATATTTTTTATTTCAGGTTGCTTGCTTGTGGGGATTTTTTTTTTTTTAATACTTAGCATTTAAAGAAAAACAGTTGTTTCTCTAGAGATTTAAACCGAATTTTGGTAAATGCCACTTGTAAGCAATGCAGGCAATAGCTGCAGTGTAAGTACCTCTCTTGCTGCTCGAATACTGTATATCATTGCTTTTATGCAGGAGAGTGGTTTGGGGATATGCAGACTTTTTCAGTCCACATGATTTTTTTTGTGTGTGTGTGTGCACCCAGAAATTAACATCACTAAATCACTAAATGCATGCTTTGAATTCCTGGCTTGCAGTGGAGCCTGTAATGTCTGTAGTTAATAGTTCAGTTTAACTCTCTAGTTGTTAAGAAGTAGGAACAAGGTGTAACAGTGGATTTCAGTCAAGCTAATGGCAAGTCTAGATTATTCTGGGGTTTTTTTATTATTTGAAATATGCCTTAGAATAGGCAACAGATTAGCATGAAGATGAAGGACTTGTTGCAGAACAATCAGGTCATCTTAATACTTACTTAAAAGGTTTTAGTGGGGAAAAAATCAATAGCAGCTCATCCCTATGTTTCTGTGAGATGGTCAGAGGAAATAAAATCCTTTATAGAAACAAAAATGTCTCAATTTCCAGATTAAAATGAGGATTTTTAAATTTCTAGGAGGAAATAGTACAATCATCTAGATCTTTAAAGGGCTGTGAAGTATATTAAGAAGTGTTATTGACTATTTAAATATTAATATTGTATTCCTTTATGACAGCTAAACTTACATGGGTACTTTCTCATAAGCTGAAACTGAAGCCCCTGAAGGAATGGGAATACAGTGTTAAAAGATAACACAGAGCAGCAGCCTTTTTGTGGAATTTAGAGCCTCCATTGTACCTTTGTTAGGGTATTTGAAATATTTCAACACCTTAGGAAATAAAGCTTTTTTCCTCCTTCCTATTCTACTTCCCCAGCTTAAAATAATGCAAAAAGCCATATTGGATCTTAAGGCAGGTGACTCAGACATGCCCAAAGCTCCTGTGCTTCCCAGTGCCTGAACAGGCTCTTCCTGAGGTGATGTGGTCTGTTGGTGACTGTCAAAGCACTTTGTTTTGGGCAGCATAGATCCTCTGTATCTTATTCTTTCTCCTTGTTCTTGCTCCTTTTTGTCTTCTAGCTATCTTTTCTTCCTTAATTACTTCAGTGTTTGGGATTTTTGTCCTGTAACTTTCCGCTTTTTTTCCTGTACGTAAACATTTTTGTTAGAAAAAACCCATATTAAATAGCCCTGTGTTTGGTCTCCAACACCCATACTCAGCTGTGTCCACTCAGATCTCTCCTTTGTTCTGTGATCTTTTTCAAAAATACAATTATTCTTTCTCTCTTTCTCTTTCCACCCTCCCAAATTACCACGAGCGGTAATACTCCATCATTTGTGCTGCATCAGATATGAGCACTTTAATGTAGTGGTTTGTGTGTCTGGAACACTGCCATTATGTTTATGAAATCCACTGCAGCCGTGTTACTGTACACTCGAGGGCACTCAGCTCAAAGGTAATGCAAATTGCTTGTTATAAGCAATTGATGGAGCATGATGGAAAGATGGGTGTAGTCTTTCCTTTGGTAGGTCAGCAATACACATGGGAGAAGCTTTACTTGATTTGCTTTTGAAAACAGGTTAACAAAATAAGCTTGCAATCCTCCAGCCTGCTGTCTTTTGTGCTGTAAATGTAGGTTAGAATGCAAACAGAGCTATATCATAGAATCGTGGAATGGTTTGGGTCAGAAGGGATTATCTAGTTCCCTGCCATGGGGGACATCTTCCACTAGATCAGGTTGCTCAAAGCCCCGTCCAGCCTGACCTTGAGCACTTGAGACAGATAGATGGATATGCATATAATATAGATACATAGATTGCTCTACAGTCTTTTGGATCATTGCTGAAGCCCTCTAAAGAATGTGGTAATTCAGACTTCCTTGTTTCAGCCTAGTCAGCTATTAATATAAATATTTTAAATCTATATAATTTTTACACTCCACCTTCTTCTAATTCCCTTGTCTCTGCTTAGTCATATGTATTACCACGAACCTGTCTTAGTGTTAGGATTTAGTTTGAAGTCCTGTACATGTTGTTTTCTTTCCTTTTATTCTATCTTAAATAACTTAACTAATAAAATAGTGAATAGTGACACATCAAGGCATCTAGGTGCACGCATATAACTCGGTTCGTACATCAGGACTCTTGTTTCAGACTTGGTGCAGACTCAGGGAGAGACATCTTTCATGTGATAGGCTTGTTTTACAATTTTTCTTAACTGTGATAGCTAGAAGCTTACTCTATAAAAATTAAAGCTGAAAATTGAGAAGAGTGGCACGTCTGCCTGTCTTGTCACCATGAAGTTAGTACTTCATGTATGCCTAAGCAGGACTACCCAAACAGTGGTATCACTGGGTTATCGTGTTCATTCACGTGTGGTAAGAGGACAGAAACTAAGACTGTGAGGAGAAACCATGGCAGTGTGAAAAGGATACACTGCACAGAAACTCCTTTTTATTCTTTCAAGAAAGCACTTCATTTCTTCTTGCTTTTTAAATTCAAAATGTTTAGAGTTTTTAGATACTTCATGACCTAGTTATTATCAACTACCAATACCTAAATTTTTGTTTTTACAAATTCATGGTTACTTTTTTTTTTTAAGGATAACACAGATACAAGTGACCATAATCAACATTATAGGGCCATTTATAGTCAATAGGGATGTTCATCACCTTAATTTGTACAGTTCTGCTGCTATGCCCTTAGCTCAGCAAACCTTACCCTGCTGGGACCACACAAAAATTAAGTGTCTTGTCTTAAACTGAAGATAAACTTGTTAATGAGGAAAGAAAGAATTAGAAAAAAGCAGAGTGGGCAACAAAGGGGCCTTAGGATGCCGTATCTTTACAGAGCAACTAGGAAAGTTATATTGAACTAACTGAAGGGGCATAAAATTAAAATGGATTAGCTAAACATCGTTAAATGTCTGTGCTGATTCATGTTCAAAAATACAACTGCCTGAAGAAAATTATTATGTATTTATTAATTTTAATCTGGGGAATTGTAGGGTGAGTTTTTATTCATATTTGGTTTTGGAAGAAGGCTGTTGATATTGTTTGAGTTTCCTCTTTATACATGACAAAGATATGTGAGATTTTTGCTGGCATTGGTGATTTTCTGAAGAAAGCAGAATAAACAATACAGAAGTTACAAAGGTCAAAATACTAAAATATAATAGCTAAGTTCTACTTGGAAGCCATTAGTATTGTGAGCTGGGGATGTTTGTTTAAGTAAGTACTGCTGAAAACCCACTTCTAGTACTGTTACTACTGCCTTGTGGGCTTCTTTTCTTCTGTTTCCTCAATTTTATATGCAGGTAGCCTGTAACCTGTATTATTGTTGAATAATGCTTGTTGACTAATATCTCAGTTTTGAAGGACAGAAGGTGAAAAAAATGCTTTGGATTTTCTGCCTCTCCCAGGACCAGGCAAATGTCCATTTCATGGCCATATGCCCATGACTCAGGCATTGTCTTCACAGCCAAAATAAGCTCTGTGTATTCTGTGGGACAACACGTTGCCTCTACTTTTGTAATAGCATCGTGGTGTTGCTGTGAGTTAATGTAATGAAGGCCAGTGGTTAACAGTACTTTTATATAGATACTCGAAGTAAGAATGTAGGTTGCTGGTCTGTGATTTTACCACAGAAGATCTAGTATTCTGTAACAAATTCATTGCTTTTTTTTTCAGTGAAAATATTGTCACAGTTAGAAGTCTTGAGGCACTCTCTCAAAGCATTTCTGGAGTTCAGACCAGCATACACTCTAGCAAAGTCACTTTCTAAAATAAGTAAGTTGATTTGATACTGCATTTGTATATAAATTAAAATACTGACAATAGCAAAAAAGGGAGTTTTATATATAAGAAAAATATTTAAAAGTTATTCAACAGTGATATGAATAAATTATTTAATTTTTCATTAGATGTGGGGATAAAACAACCAGTATGTATGAATTTTTTTTTCTTTTGATGGGCTACGTTAATTGGGAAAGACTTGCCAAAATCTAATTACTTTTAATAAGGATGCTTAAAATCATGGGTACAGTATGTGTCTGGATTCAAATGAGTTATAACGATCTGTGTTCAGTATTTTAATTTACTGAAAATTTGAATATCCTACCTCCTCTCTGAATAGGTTGTACTGCATGGTAATAATGTATGCTTGTAATCTGCATAGGATAATTGCTGTTCACTTATGGTACCCCTAGTGTCACCCTGCACATTAAGGTTTAGTGGAAGGCATGTACTGGTGCTGCATTTTACAAATATCATCCACTGGCAGCAGAAGGGAAGGGAAGGGAAGACAAGACTGACTTTGCCTCAGAGTTCTCTTCCCTTGAAAAAATTGACTTGATTTCCCCTTGATACTGATAGCAAGATCTTCTGCTGATTGCAAATGCGTGGGGAGGGGGATGTTGCATTTTTAATTTGCTGTTCATATTCTAAACTGGCATTAGTTCTGTATGTTACTGTGTTTTATTGAGCCTTATGTTAAGACATGTCACCATGCTATAGAATTGGTATGTTGGTGATTGAGTTGTGTCCATCCATTGATCTGGGCAAGTAACCACCGCTTTATTAATAGAAATTATCAAATTGTTAATGTCTTACTTTTCTCTCAGCCTTCTGTATTTTTATGCTCCCTTACATGTTTCTATGTATATTACTTAATATATTTTCCTGCAATTTAGTTCTCGAATGTTTTTTTTTAAAGTGTCATTCTCTTCAGAAGGAATGGGTCAGTGATTCAGAGGAAAGCTCTGGAGTCTGCATTTTGGAGCCTGATATAATATATGAGTGTTGTCAAACTGGGTTTCTTTTGGGGTTCACTGATAATTTAGAGCTGTGGAGATTGATCTCCTAATGTTCTTGTAGACAAGTGATGAAGATGCTGCCTCACCTTTAAATTGTCTTTGGGACATGAAGGAAGCTCTCTTAAGTCCTCTGGAGAGTGACTTGAACATGGACATGAGTGGAAAGATAGGGAGGAAGGTGAGATTGAGATAGGGAAGGCTACCCTGGCTTGGATTTTTGTTTTCTGATTTGCTGTTTGATTGTTTATTTATTTTCAAAACTGTGTAGTTGTCTCCTAGATTTAGATTGCTAGTTGTTATAGATGTCAACTCTACGCTTCAAAGCAAAGACTCCAGTGTTCAAGTGAACAAAACCTGTCGTACACACAGTAATATACCTCAGGTCTTAGGATGTCTAAGGATTTACAGACCTCACTGTGCTGAAAGACTCTGTGAAGCAATTACAGCATTCGCTTCCCGATTTCAGCACAAGTTTCTGTGTGTGCTGCCACAGAAACGGCATGTGAAGAAGAATCTGGTATAGTACTGTTGTTTGCCAGTTTGATGTTTGGTTCTCTGCTATGGCCTGTCTAGAGGATAATGATGAAAATGTAGAGTGAGGTCTTAAAACTTCTGTTGAATATTTGCCTTCTGGGAAATGTAACAGGCTCTTTCTTTTGTACATTTACATATTTTTTAAGAAGGAGCATTGAATTAATATTCAACACTGATACTGATTGTATCTCCAAAAAAGTGTATTAATATAGAAGGTATTAAATTTTAAAATAGAAAATCAGAATCCTAAGAAACATTAACAAAACAGGAAACATACAAAAATGTTTTAGGAACAAGCCAGTCATTCTTTACATCAAATAGTAGTAGCCTTAACTACATTTCGTGTGCATTAAATCCATGAGGGTTTGTTGACATTAAGTAAAATTTTCTTCGGCTGTCATGAGACAATAGAATCTTTTATGCTCTTAATCTGATTTAAGATGCACCTTAAAGGGCAGCTTGACCATAAAAATATGTCCACTAAAGGTGCTAAAGGATTGGAAAGATTGTCTACAATAATTTTTTTCATAGAGTTAAGAAATTACAACAATAAGTTTTTTCATAGAGTTAAGAAATACATATGATTTCATTACAGTAAAGACAGATATTACTTTTAAAGTCTTAGAGTAGTGCGTCTGCTGTAATCAAAAGCTTATCAGCCAAGTGAATTCTTTTAAAAGAATTAGACTTAAAGGTTATCATAATGGCTTTGATTTAATCTTCTTCCTGATATGTATTTTGTTCCCCTTCTGAACTGCAATCTTCACATAAATTAATGACGTTGAAATATTCTCTTGACAATCAGGCCAGTCTATGGACTGCATATAATCACTCAAAATATATTTATTCTTCAGTGCTTGTTTACTTGTAGATACTTTTGTAGACTTGTTGGGTGCATTTGGTGGGTAACTATTTTCCTTTCAGCTATTTATACTTTACCTAGCCTTGCACATTTAATAGGATACTGTATCCAAGTTAAAATCACCTGATAATCTCAGAACCTCTGAAATAAAAATTCTCAATGTTTTCTTCATTTCATTTCTCTGCTGCCTTACTGTATCTGGATTTAAATAACAATAAGAAGTTTAAGAGTTTCTGGAAATACTTAATTTCGGTGAGAATTTTTAAAATCAGTATTCTATTAATCTCTTTAGGTTCAGAGGCTGTTTTGCCTGAAGATGGGTATAGATAATAAAATTTATCTTAATTACAAAAGACTACCTAATGAAAACTCTTTGAACACAACTAATGTTAGCTAGAAGATTTTTTTTTTTTTTTTTTTTTTCTGCTTCATTTGATGCGAGGGGCCCTGATGGTGAAATGAAATCCTTATGGCAACCCTTTGAAAACAACTAATGTTGGTTAGAAAATTTTTTTTTTTTTTTTTTTTTTTACTGCTTCATATGATGACAGGTGCCCTGATGGTGAAATGAAATCCTTATGGCACTTCTGGTGCCATAACCAACTGTAAGCAGATAGATACTGAGTTCATATATTTAGATTTCCGTAAAGAACAAATTTCATCGACTGTAGCTCTCATATTAATTTCTGTTATTGCTACTAGAGTAGTTAATTTGGAGTGTGATTTTTATGAATTTTGGAGGCTGGGTCTTAAATTAGCAACTTCACTTGAGGAGCTCAGGACGTTCTTTATTATAATTAGGTTGTCTGGGAAGTTGAAATTACACAAGATGAGATCCATTTAAATTCTTCTTGCACAGGATATACTAATGTTGTGCTGCTACACAATGTTGGAATGCAGTTTTACAATCAGATGCAGTTTTGAAGACCCAACAAACATTTGTTCATGCTTTTTAATCATATACTTAAACTGCACTGAAATTTAAAATTTCTTAAAGTAAGAAAACTTTCCCATCCATTTACTGGAAGATATTACTAGGAAAAAACCTTTCTGTAGATAAGCAATTTATATTGTGCATGATACAATCTGGTGACTCCTCTTCCAAGGACCTTGCTGCGTAGTGGAGTTTTTGTTTATTTGTGTGTTTTAGAACAGCCTAAGGGTACTGCTGTGACTTTCTGTGGTGTTTTGCTCTGCATATTTGGAGTTACTATTTCCGTGATTTCACTGTGGCTGTAATGGCAATGTGCTTTAGTTGCCGAACACGTTACCATGCATCCCTGTGCTCACTTTGTTATGAATTACCTCTTCTTCCTAGTAAACTCCAGTAATGTGTTATGCAAACAATAAAGGGTTGGCAAAGTAATTTTTAATCATAACATTTAGTCGGCATATTGGTAAGGACAGGGGTAGTCAACAAGTGTGGTTTTTCGTATTATAATGTCAGTTGTCCTGTATTTCCTGCTTTGTTTAGGATCTTTAAACCAGTCAGTCTCTTGCCAGCCTGTCTGTTCTCTCCCGTTCCTTGTATGCAAGTCAGAGAAATCTCTCTCTAGCGACGTTGCCTCACCTCTTCCCTTTCTCCCACTTCTTTGCCTGGACCAACCTGCAGCCTCCCTTAATAATTCCCAGGCACAGTTCAGAAATTGGCAAGACCTGAGGAATCGAGAAAGAGTTGGATGTTGACACCAACATTTAGATAATGTTTTACTCTATGCTCATAGGCTGTTTGCGCGGTCTGGCCTGTGGCCAGAGAACAGCCCTAGGTATTAATATAGGCATGGCATTCGTGGTCTAATGTAGTTGAATCGTCAGTCCGTCCAGCAAGGCATAACACTGATGTTTATAAAGATTGTTAAAAATCAGTACCAGTTTGTTCAATGAGTCACCTTAAAGTACTTCTGAGAGGACTTGTTTAGATTTATCATAGACAGTTATTGACTCTTGTATGGAGAACCATGCAAGCATTACGTTCCCACTAGATGCTGAGGCTCTACTCCAAAGTAAAAAGTCTAATCTGCAGCAGAGGTTTTACTGTCATACAAAGATGCCAGGGCAAAAGAAGGGAGACAAGAAAAGCAGAATAGCAGAAGTTAAATTAAGCTCACAACATGGAATTTCATCTGGAATGTATTTCATTTTGTGTGGAGTGGATTGAGGAAAAATAAAGCGTATGTGTGCAAGTCCAATTCTAAATCCATTCTGGAACTATCAATCAGCAGTTCTCTCTTTAGAAGCTAGTAATAATGTAATTCAAGTTTAGATTTGCCATACTAAATGTTATGGGACTCTTAATAAGAGTAGTCCTACAGTTTGTCCTTTACTGGTTTCAGAGTTAAGAATACTTCTATTGTTTTGTTTTGATTCCTCCAACTTGAAAGCCTATCCTGAAACAGGTCTCAGTGACTATATAATCTTCACTCTGCAGCAAGAAGAATGATGGAGATGGACATAGAAAAGGGTGAGGTAATGGATGCCTTCCTTGCCTCAGTCTTTACCTTCAGGAGGCCTTCAGGAATCCCAGAGACTAGGAGAAAGACCTGAGCTGAAGCACACTTACCCTTGATGCAAGGATAACAGGTTAGGGAACATTTTAAGCAAACTGGACATACTTGAGTTCATGAGACCTGACAGGATTCAACCACACAAGTGGTGTGGAAGATCGCTGCCATCACTATCAGGTCAGTCCTGATAGTCTTTGAAAGCTTATGGCAGCTCAGGTTGGTTCCTGAGCAAATGTGACTCTTTTCTTCAAGAAGAGCAAGAAGGAGGATCCAGGGAACTATTGGCTGGTCACCCTCACCATAGCCCCTGGAAAAGTGATGGAGCAAATAGTCCTATAACCAATTTCCATGTATATGGAGAAGTAGATGACTGGGACAGTCAGCATGTTTGTGTGAAGGGAAGACCATGCTTTAACAACTTGATTTATCTCAACTTTAGAAAAGCTTTTCACAATATATACTGCAACATCTGCATAGAAAAAAAGTATTAAATACAAACTAGATGAATAGTGAGGTGGGCTGAAAACTGAGCTGCTGGGCTGATGGAGTTGTGATTAGCAGCACGAAGGCTAGCTGGAAGTCAGTCACTAGCAGTGTAGCCCAGGGGTTGACACTGGGGCCAGTACTGTTTAACAGGAATCTCATGAAGCTCAACAAAAAGAAAAGTCAAGTTAATGTGATTTTACCACAGTTTTGTTCAATATTTCCCCTACTACTTCTACAAGTACTTTGGTTCATAATTCACTTTGTATTATTGAAAATTGCACCAATTCTCTTATTCCATTTTCCAATATTTTTGTAATTGTTTAGGCATTTCCTGATTCTTCTTTTTATTGACAATCTTCCCCCCAAAATATTACCAGAAAACATAATCTGTTTTTTTTTTTCTTTTTGTGAAAGATAAATGGTAAATCTGTCAGGCTATCCTACAGAACTACATTAAACCTCATTGCATGTTGCCTGTAGGCTGTTCCTGTTGTTGGAGGATTTGCAGACACTTTTCTTATCTCCTTTGCTTTCCTCTGCTCTGGATACTTGCAGGAGGAATAGCAGAAGGAACTTTGATCTGCAGTAGCATTGCGTCATTCTCACAGTAGCGGTCTAGAAGGAGCAGCTGCTGTACATTCAACAGATTTATTGTCCTTATTAGGTAGTTTCGGATTTTCACTTTGATCCTGATTTTAGGTATAGGTGGTAAATTTAGTATTTAAAGCAGATTTTAGGGAAATAAATAGTCTAGTAATGAATAGATTGTGCTTCAAGCTGAAGATGGTAAGAAATGTCTCCTAGTGTATTTGCATCTTGAAAGTCTTGCTAGTCCCAAAAGAGGAATAGCCTGCGGAGAAAGCCACCCTTGCTATTTTGGGGGATTTAACTAGGAGTCTTTTCTGACCTGGACAGCTGGGCTGTAGTCTTTCTAAAGTCAGACACTTGCTGAATAAGCTAGTCACTTTAAGGTCCCCTTACAGTCATTGGAGAGAAACAGGTATTGTTAGAGTTTAATCCATGTGATCTGTTGTATATGTCAGTATCAAAATAGACTGAATCAGCTCTTATTTCTGTGTATTGACTAGAAGACAACCAAGCTAAGTAGCTGAAATGGGGTTATATTGTAAATATCTGCATTGCCAAGTAAGTCCCACCTCTCTAGTCTACCTTTAGCTTCTTCGTTCTAGCAAAGCAAGAGACTATGTACACATGCAGAGGGAGAGAGTGAAGGGGTGAATTGCTTCCATCCTTTCATAGGTTGATGTCACCAGGTGTTTCTTCTGTGCAAACAATGTTGCTTGCCCCCACATTGGTGATTCATAAGCCATTCAGAATTATGACATGATTGCTTCTGAAACGTCAGGTTTTAAAATAATGAAGCATGGGGTTTGTATGCTTCTCAATCATAAGTTACTGTTGTCCTTTAAAATAATTAGTTAAAAAGTTTGTCCATATGAACACTTATTTCACTTTATTTTTAATAAAGCGTTATTGATTCTTTTAAAAACTCCAACATTATGTTTACTATCACAAAATTCAAACATGTTGAACATAAAATACCTCTTTATACACAACAGATTTTTTGGTATTCCATTAGTGCTGCAAAACTTATTCTGCACTTTATCACCAACCAGGGTGGCATCATGAGGTGCCTTTACCTGGACAAGACACAGGCTGTCACTAGCATTGATGACAGCTGCCACAGTCCTGTTTTCTTGAACTGCTTTAATTAACTTCTTACAGGTATTCTGGCATGTTAAGTACACAGTGTGACGTGCTTACTTCCCATTACTGTCAGGAAAAGCCCAAACAAATCCTTTATCTTAAATCTCCATCCAGTCACACCTAGTAGAATGCTGGAAAACATTAAAATACAAAATATTACGTGCATGGCATTTACTCAAGAGATTCAATGACAGACAGTCAAGTGTTAATGACAAATGGGACCTCTAATAGTACTCTGGTGCAATGTTGTTTCATGACTTGGCTTCTAGTGAAGTTTCCCCCAGAGCTGAAGAGATGGTACTGTCTTCATTCATTTGTTCCTCCTGTTTAGAACAATTCTAGAAGAAATTAACATCACACAAGGTGTTCTGCATCTGACTGTAGTGAATCTGTGTAACACATGCACCATATATACGACAGTACGGTATGTCCCTGTTGTGAAGATATCATAGTCACTAAGACATTGTGGACTAGAATGATCTTTCAAGGAGTTAGAGATTTTGTCTGTTTGAAGGCTTTATTGTTTTGTGAAAGCTGTGTAAGATTTCCTTCAGAATTTTTGTGGATGATCTTGATGCAAACAAACCATTGTGAAAAGGGAATAAAATCAGTTATGTGTATTAACAATATGGATGACACATTCATTTAACCATCTTCAATTCAAATTAATATTCTTTAGCATGCTCAGTGCTATTTTGTTGCATCAGGTGCTGAATGCACATTCTTTTAATTCCATTTATTTTAAGTACACTTCCTTATAAAGACCTTTAGATTGTTCCTTATTTAAGACGAATTTGAAAAGAGAAAGTTACTGCATGCAAGCTCCTTTCCATATCTCCAGAGAAACACATTAAAATGGAATAATGTGTATGTGCATATATACTGATAAGTAAAACATATCTGAGATATTTAATTCATTATTCACCACCACCCCACCCCCCTTTTTTTTAAGATCACCATATCTTCTCTTCAGCAATCCAAATTCAGTTGAGGTACAGATTGCCAGCTGTGTGTTGATGGGCACACCTACACAGCAGAACTGATTACAGGCTGGGTATGCTCCTTTTTTCTCTAGAGATGACCCGCCTCTCTTCTACGTTTCTTTAGCTGGGTTCTGTCTGCTGGCAGAGCAAGTCTGTGTAGGCTGTTCTGCCACCAGTATTTATCCCAGAGAGAAAAAGCTGCACCCAAATCCTGTAAATTTGCATTTATATTTCCATACCCCAGAACTGTAATTAGAGGATTTTGGTTTTTCTGTGTGTTTTGTGATTAAAATTTCTGTATTTTTCTCTTTATGCCATTTTAAATCTGGTTTTCTTTGTGTCATATATGGAGTAGACAACACAGGGTTCTGTTTCAGCTTAATATAGTAATCTGCTCATGAAACCTCACAGAAATAAATACTAATTGCAGTAGTTGCTTTTTAATAAGAATGTACAGCCTGTTGTTCACGTAAAATAGGTATATTAGATTATTTTGATCTGATTGTATATAAATGAGAATTAATAGTGTTGTGTATGTAAGTATACATGAAATGTTATGTTTGTGTCTTACAGACTAGAACTGACTCCCTAAGTAGCTGTTATAGTATTTGCAAATAGTTTAACCTGGACCTAGCATTACCTGTAATAGCTCTGCCAGGTGCTTTTTCTGTTTTGTCTGGCTTCTCAGAATAACTGTACATGGATCAGAAATAAAGACATTCTCTGGCTTGACCTGTGCAGGAGATCAGACTGTTTATCACCATCCATTCTGGCTTTTAAAATGTTCAAGCTCGTTGTCTGGCTGTGCTTCCTGCAATTAGATCTAAAATGCATCTGTTCCTGCAACAGCCAAAGTTTGTCATGGCTCAGCCAAAAGGTGGCTTGGAAGAATGTCACTACTGTAAAATGCAGCGCCTGTTATAGGTGTTTGTAAATGCATCTGAGCACTTGGGAAAGCTATTTAACCATGTAATACCTATGAAAAGCATATCTTTGATTTTTTTTAACAATTTTTTTCCATCTATGAACATTATTTTCCTTTGCTTCTTCCCCACCTAGACACCCATGCAGCCTCCCTTGTGTTGACCATAGTAGCCATGTGCCTCTGTAGGGAGACTCAGAACCTCATTCATCAACTGGAGTTAACACAATAGCCCCAACTGTATTCTCAAAAACACACACACATCAAATTTCTGCTCCTAACTAGTGCTATCATAAGGAGACCCGATGGAAATTATGGGGGAAAGGGAGAGGATGGAAGAACTGCACAGCTTTACCAACAGTAGCACAATCTTAGATTAGCTTAAGTCAAACATGAAAACACACCCAGGGTCAAATCTGTCATATTACCAGAAGGGGAAGAAGTATCCTTATATTCTTGGAGAAGTTTCTGTTTTATAAAGGATTCTGCCTCTATTTTTTTAGTTCACTGAATTAGTCAGTAGCCAGCGATGACCTTGCTTGATCTGTGGAAGAGTTCAGGCAAGGTTTGTGCGTTAGTGCCCTTTGTGAGTCAGGAGGATACAGTGTCACTGAGCATGAGCTCAAGTTCCACAGCCAGGACCACAGCCCAGTGCTGCTTGCAGGTCCACTGTGAAATTTCAAAGCAGGTGAATCCTAGTTGTTACTTTTTTATGCTCACCGTTTCCTTTCGAGTTAGGTTGTTATAAAAGTGAACTGGATCAGATCTAAGGATCATATTCAAATGCTTGAATAAAAGTATTCTGTGTCAGTGGATTGTTTTCGTTATATGTCCTTTATCTTAAATTTCATTTCCTGGCTGAGAAGCCAACCCAGAAATGAAAAAGGAAGAACCTGTTTTCTTCTTCTCTTCTGGTGAAAGAAAAAATACGAAAGAAGATGAGACTTACTCGTTTTAATAGCTTTAAAAAAAAAATTTAGTGTAGATTTTCAAGCCTTTAATGATGCAGCGGACAAACAAGTACTGGGAGTTTGATACTTAACCAGATTAGGCACTTAGTAATATACAAAGCAACTGTTGGATCTTTCAGGAGCTAAATACCTTTGAAAATCTAGCCTGTGGTGACTCAAAATCATCAATCATTTTAAGTGTAGTTAAAGTAACTATAATTACTGTTGTCTTTACTAGGAAATCTTTCCATTTTAAATGTGACTTCTTTGTGCTTTCATCCTTGGTACTAAGTCCAAAAAAGTGGGTTTTTTGTTTTAGTTGATAAAAAGCAGATTGTAAGTTTTGTGGTGCAGCTTTTCCCACTTATTTGCAATTTCCATTCAAATATAGCATGAGAGAAACGTCGAGTAACATTACTCTCTTCAACAGGAAGAAGGTTATTTGATTTTTTTCAACATAAGCAGGAAGCTATGTTAGACCTCAGAAAACCATGATGTTTTTTGGGTTAGCAGGAAGAGGTGGACTCTGAAGGATATAAAAGACCCCATTACAAAGACTGCACGTGTATTTAACTTGTCCTTTGTGAGGACGTGGGTGCTCATATAGAGAAGCAGCAAGTTGGAAAATGCTAGAGCCCTATTAATCTATTGCCTGTGCCCAGATGGAAGAGTTGCTGTTGCAAAACCTTCGCCACAGCAAAGAAGAGCCCTTGTGCTCATTAGCCCTTGTGCTCATCAGCTAAAAAGTACTATGTGGAGGGTGAAAAAAAAAACCAACCCAGCAAAGAAAAGCTATCTCTGCAATTTAGGTCTGTCCTTCCACAGGTTACTTCAAAAGGTGAAACAATACATCCTTATAGATAATGTTTTAATTAAAAAAAAAAAAAGTTTTGCTTCTCTATATTTAAAAAAAAAATAGAAAAGATTTTGCAAGTTAGAACAAGTGTTTTTATGGAAGACCAGTCAGATTATTTTTTTTCACCAAATTGTTACTTCCTGTCTAGCCAGCATATAAGCATGCTGTTGTGCAAGTAAATCCTGTGTGCTGTGTGTCATCAGCACGTGCCTAGGAGGTTATATGGAAACTGATTTCAAAACTGCAAAAAAAACCCCCCACTTTCCCTTCAACAATTGATTAGGATTGAGAATTTACTGTAATCAGTTCTTTGAAAAACAGAGAAAGTAATTCTGAATAGTAACAGGAGAGCTTTAAGGCAGAAGCTCTAACCCAAGTGTCATCTGCACATAATGAGCAGGAACGTGAGAGAGAAGCAACCATGAGAAACAGAAATTTCACTGCAAAATGTATGCCCTGATTTTTCCTGACAATATCTCACTGCAGTCTTTTATAGGAACAACTAGTGATTCAAGTCATGAAGATTTTTGCTGATAGGTATTTATGTTTATATGGGATATACAAAAATATTTTCAAAATGATGAAGGGTGATTGAAGCGTAGCTACTAAAGGTATCAGCAGAGATAGGAAGTTTATGTCCATATGCATGCCGCATTTATAAATAGCAGTCAGGAGAAGAAGAAAATTTTTCTTTGGCCTGCCACCTGGCATGACTTCTTAGGTAATCCTGATTTTTGAATCATTACTTCTTCCTACCTTGAAACAAAAAAAAAGGAAATTTAGAAAGTTGTAGATGTTATCCAGCCCAGCTATTAGGTCCCTGGTCTAACTAGAGGTAGCGCTACTCTGAGCTACCTGAACCTGAACTTTGGATGTTTCTGTATTGCACTTCTGAGTATAGTGAGAAAAAATCTTCTTATCACGCAATGAGCCTGGGCTCCAGCATGCCACGCTCTTCATTCACAGCAATGGTCTGAGTCCTCCTCTGAAGGACGTACAGTCTTGTTTGAGATGGCGTGTGGCAGTACATGTCAGGGAAGTGGGGAAAGATGATGCAGTGATAGATACAATTGGATGCTTCATCATTTGAAAGAATGATAAAAGCTGCTGTTAGTTATCTAAGGTCAGCTCATCCTGATGGAGCTCAGTTTCCCTGTTCCAGCTGGGTAATTCTTATGCAGGTGTTGCAAGAGGTAGTCTGTTTTGGAATAATTCAGTGAACGGTGAATGCATAAGACATATCTGAGGGAACTGTGGGAGTGTTTATGTTACACGGGTATGTGTGTGCCAGCTCAAACCCGATGCCTGGCTGGTCTGATGGCCTCTCTCTGAGAGCAGGCAGAGTGCGATACCTGATCAGAAGGTGTAAGAAGCAGCAAATGTAGTACAGTCTGATCCCATGTCCATCTCATCTTGATCTGTAGTAGGTGGAAGTTGGTTGAGACCCTTACTGCATGTTTATTCTCATTTTATGAGAGAAGTGAAAAGGGAACTTCTCTTCTAGGGCTGACCGTTGGTAGTGGAGCAAAGGGACGTAAGCAGAAGGATACTTTTCTACATAGTAATGAAACATTGAGGTGTGAGTATCCAAATAGGTCAGCCAGAAAGGAAGAAGTGTTAATAATTAAAGACAAAACTAGAGAATGGAAAGGAAAGTTTAAAAAAAGAACAAGTAAGCAAGGAGCTTATCACAAGAACATCTTATTTTAAGTGAGGGAAAGGTTTAAGAGCTGCTATGGCAGAATTAAGAGAAAGAAAATTTATCTGTAAATGTATTAAGATTCAAGAAAACATTTATGTTAAAAGAATCACACTGCAAGAAGTGCATACATTGAGATAAGAACTGTCTGAAGGATAGAAGCATTTGGGAGCAAATTGGAACCACTGCAATGAAAATTCCTCCTTCTAATTCAATAACGAAAACATACACGTGCAGCGTGTTACAGGGAGGTATCTTGTGGAAAATTACTATTTTGAACATGTCATTTTACAAGGCCTGCAAAATCAGGAAAACTAAAGTGTGTGATGTAGTTTGTGTTTAGATCAGGGATGCCTTTGTTTTGGCATCAGCTCACCACTCTGAGATTGTACAACCCTCATCTGCCTTCCTCTGCTTCCCGTCACATCTCGGGCACCTCTCTGAAGAGTCAGAAGGTTCTCCTTTTCCAAGGCAAGTTCCCAGCTTGCTCCCACCTGCCTGACCAGGGAGAGGAGAGGAAAGGGTGTGTTGCACCAGCCCAGTGGCCCTTGAGAAGAGGGGGGAATCTGTGCCTGAACCTAAGGGTGTGCCTGCTAATGGCGACCACAAGAATGAGGAGAATAAAACCTGAGAAACCTTATGATCTCAGCTGTAGTAACATGCAGTAATTGTTAGCCATCACTAGAGACGCTATAGAAAGAAGCGGGTTGCTTTGAGCAACCTGATCCACCAAAAGATGTTCCTGCCTATGGCAGGGGGTTGAATTAGATGATCCTTAAAGGCCCCTTCCATCCAAATCATTCTATGTTTCTATGAATATCTAGTGATGGACATGCTCCAACCCTTCCCCTTCCTGGCTTCCACTTTTCTGCGCTTCTGCAGAGCTTGCTGTGAGGAGGGTAGAAGAGATACAGCTGCATAGCAGAGAGGAAGTGGAAGAGGCCCTGTGACCTAATTACAGCTCTAAAATTTTGAGTATTTCGGGATTCAGTCTGTGCATTGTGTAATGAAAATCCATAACTGAGGAAAAAGGGACAGCCACAAAGCCTGCATTCCCTCTCTCCTAGGTTCTGTGTGACTTGGTACCAACCTCTTGGCATGAGTTACCTAATGCAAATTATACTTTGAGTGGTCTTCAGTTACTAAATCTCATCTCTGAAACAAGCATGCAGAACTGGAGACACCATCAGTGGCTGCTGGGAAATTTCCTGCTATGAGGAAGTTCTAACAGGTCATGCTTGGACATGTGAAGAGTATGCTATGTAATCTTGTCTCTAAAATACGGATAAGGGTTTGTAACAAAGCTGAGAGGAAAATAAGTTTATAGGAGTCCAGTGATGGAGAACAGCTTGTTTAGGGATGGTGCCTGGAAACTATGGCGAAGAGTAGGAAGAAAATGCTAGCTGAGTTATTTTTCATGCCTGCCGATGCCTGTAGGCTGTGCTTGAAGGATGCAGGCTACATTTTGACTTGCGCAGAAGTATTTCTTGTGTCAGTGTTGCCTGAATCTATGCCCCAGTAGTAGTGGTGCAGATTTCTAATTGGCTTATAGGATGGTGTATTTTTAGCACATGTGTGGTAGGTCTGGACAAATGAAATTTGTTCCTGGATGGCTGATGCTTCTGGAGACTGTTCAGCTAGGGAGAAACTCAGAGGTGAAGGGTGGAGTCCCAAGAGGACGTGACAGGTGGACAACTCCAAAACAAAGTCAAGGGAAGGATAATAGTACTTTGAATCTTGAAGGTGTAATTCCAACATGAAGTAACAAATCCTCTGCAAAATGCCTAGGGGGTGGTTATCATTTGTTATTTATAGATAAGTCACAAACACTTTAGAACCTATTTAATTACTCTTACGAATTCACTGAACACGCTGAGGATGGGAGCTGGGAGATACATGATCTATCATGTATCTATTAAAATCTTTTAATTTTATTGTATTAAATTATATTTAATAGGCTTCTATTAATATCTTTTATGTAACTGTACCCACATTGCCTGATATTTTTTCTCCAGAAATACAGACATGTGCTTCATTTCTAGGCTCCTATCTTGCATTCTGACATAGTTTACAATGTAAACATGTATTCCCTATGCATTATTTACTATCCTACTGCTTCTGCTTCTGCTTCTTTTTATTTTGCTTTTCATCACTAGGTGGCAATATCTTAACGGTCAGTTGCAAACACAAAGCAAAACAAAATGGTGCGGCAAAACTAGTGAGACATAAACTAAGAAGGATTTCTGTTGCTTTATTTAGAGCTTATCACATTAAATTAGGTTTGCTTAATGAATTCTTATTTTGTGGAGTGCTTTCTGTCACTCTGTGCTTTTAATCTGGACCTTAGCAAGATGTTTATTTTACCTTGTTAAATGATGGAACGTCATAGGTACACAGAATTCAGTTGATTTAGATAACAATTTGATTTTCATTTTAACAGAGGACATTAGTCAAGCATGTGTACAAGCTGCCTTTTTAATGGTAGCTTTGAATTGTTTTGTGTTATGCAAACTGTAATAAAAAAAACTTGTAAATATTTTGATAAAGGAAAGAAGTGTATAAACTCAGCAAATGCCGAGTTGAAGAAAATAAACTCACTACATATAAATACCGTGGTATTTATGTTTAAATGTAAAAATATTATTCCTTTTTTACTGATGGCTTACACATGGGCTTTTCACTTCATAAATAAGAAAAGGACATGTCATTTTTTTAATTGTTTCTTTTTTCCTCCTGAAACTAAAGGGAGCAAATCAGATACCTAAACATAGCTGTCTAGGAGAATGCCTCCAAGTGCTTCAGAAGACTGGATCTAATGTAGGTCTTACGTCATATCTGCCAGTCTCTGTGAATAGCTCACATACCTTAGAGTATCTATAATCACACTAGACACCCTATATTTAGGCACCATTTGACTACGACCAGTAACCATCTGAAGTCTAGTGTCTTTCAAGAGTAAATCATAAAGAGGTTCCAAGCAGGTTTATTAAGGAAGGGAATGTGAAGTCATGAAAGCAATGCAGTACATCCTCGGATGCAATAATACAATAGATCCTTTTTGTTTTCCTCTGTTGGGTGTGTTCTGCATTGGAATCAAATCAATCTGGGAATCATTCTGTGTAGGGTTGCTTTATTTTGCCCAAAAGGACTAGACTGTCTCAAAACCACAGAGACCCTAATAAGCAGCCCTTACTTATACCTTGGGGGAAAAACTCTGGAAAGCCAAATTAAGGAGGAAAAGCTACATGACTTGGTGAAGCCATAGGAAATCAAAAAACATGTTAAAATATGCAGCGTTCAGTAAAGTTACTTTTGGCTTTGGGATCTGTGACCACACCACTGCCTGGAAGCTGTGGGGAGCTGGGCAGGAGAGAATGACTGACACCTAGCAAAGGTAGAAGCAAGGTATTAAGCACAAGCTAGGTAAATAAAAGTTGTGTTTTGCTGAAGTTTTTTGTTATATTAGGGCTGAAGTGCTCCTATCTTGCAGGATAACGCTGTAGGAGCGAATGGATTATAAAGTATCATAGCAGACCAAGGAGAGGCTTTATACTGTTTTACCAGATATTTCTGCACTCGTAAATACAATCTCTGTGATTTGTAGACAGAGTTTGAATACAAGTCCTTAGAGAGCAAAAGTATAATCACCTGCTACAGAAGTTAAAAGACTCCTTCTGTTAGCAATATGGAACACACTGTTCTACTTTCTGCAACTCAAAGACAGTCAGTGTGTGAGCACTAGAAGAGAAATTCTGTGTACCAAATATAAATCGATAGTTTATACTTGCTTTGTTACTGTTGTCATCCATTAGAGGCCTTCAGCTACTCTTTGCTTCTAGCTCAGGTTCTGAAGAGTGCAAAATCCAAATAGGCCCTTTTATACCAAGCTAAAATGAGCCCTGAAAGATTGTGCAAGGACCGTGTGATATTCATATCTCTCAAGTGCTTTTTTAAGAATTCCTGCAAGCATTGCTCAGAGCATAGAGGACTACACTGCCTGTATGACTGTTATAAATAGTAGTCACCAAAATGTAAACAAAGTGGGTACCTACGCTACAAAATACTAAAATACTGAAGTACCTGATCTACAAAAGCCCTAAATGTCATGTGTAGACACTAAGAGAAATAAGCTGCTTCGAAAAATAGTTGTGCTCTATACTGGAACTCTTGGGAACTCTTGAGTCATGCTGAAGGTGCGTACCTCCCAACATAGGCATCTAAACTGGATGCCTCATGGTAGATACCGTGAATACCTCCAACAGTATGTATTTTTGTTATTCTTTTCTTATACTGAGTGAAAGTTTTGGAAGTCTATTTTTCAGATGTTTAGCAATGAAAATAGCTGTTCATGCAGTGTCCTGCTCACGAGAACACTTCTGACTGTCATGATGAACAGCTTCTCCCAACCTGTTTTTTCCAAAGTTCGGGCATGGAAACTCCATAAACCTTGTTCAGCCAGAGAAGGGTATAAGCCAGGTACCCAAGGCTTCCAGATGTGTGCTGCCTTGGATCTCAGCAAGCACATGAGAGAACAGAAGGTGCACTGCATGTCACAACTGTGGAGTTTGAGTTACATACAAATGTTTGTAATTAAAGCAGTGCTTTTATTATCATGGTAATAGGCAGCTTCTTTTCATGGTAGGTCTATGAAAAGCATTACATTATGGATCTCTGATTTCTTATAGTGAAAAAATTGTTACATTGCTATTAATTTAACATAAACTCGCATGTAGTAATACCATAAAAAGAAGCCCACTGTATTTGTAAATATGTAAACTGTAATATCCATCATCAGAAAGCTTACACTGACAGACTTTGTATGCTTATGCCTGCCTATCTTTCATGAGCTGGAATACTTAATTAAATTCTAAATATTATAAAGTAAAAAAGAATTCAAGTGTATAACTTAAAAACTTCTTAGTCTTGTCAGCTTCCCTAAGTTCAGAGCACTAGATTAGAATGCTGCTGTTTCTTCCATTTCAATTGTGTTATACCTGTTTTAGGAGTGTTTCCAAAATGTGAGCAAAACCACGATATTATCTGGAGCAAGTTTAGACTGGCAAATATATACATGAAATTTAGCATTTAGAAATTTTAAAATATTTTATAATTATTTACTGATAGAAATTAGTATGATTTCAATTGGTTATACTTTTAATTTTAAAGAAGCTGTTAGAACAAAAGTTAAATTTGGAGGCATTTATGTTCTGGGCAGTACTTTCTAGAGCAGAACTAATAATAGAGCATTATCAGCCCTGAAGTAAATTTTAACAATAGTATTGAACATGGTGCTGCGAACACCTGGATTAAAGTAGTGGGACAGTTTTTCCTCTTGTAGCTCAATAGGCTGCTCTGTGGACTGAAAGCAATTCCTTAGTCTGTACCTCTTTGTAGTACAATTATGAGATGAGGAAGCATAATGTGAAAGTTGTATGCCCTATTAACTCTTCCATGCAATGCCAAAAATATACAGTCTCAGAGTCGTGGCATTTTTCTTCAATATTCTTTGTCTTAAGCCATCTGTTAAGTTGTTTGATATTTTAGTGAACAGCATATTGTCAGTAGACATGCACAATAGGTGTGTTCTTCAGAAAGAATACTAAATTATGAAAGCAGTGAGATTCTGCATTGTATCTTAATGTTGTGATGCAGCGTTAAAAAAATACTACTATACATGAAATGTAACTACTTTGGGTCCAAATCACTTCAGAGAAAGTCAGTAAAAAAAGGTGTTAAGGGATCTCCACTCTTAGAAGGCTGAAGGTAGCTATAGCCTTTTCAATGTTAGTCCACAGGGAGGTAGGCATTGGGTGATACCTTAAGATCCCAGACACAAACTCTACTTACAATCGTCAAATCCAGATATCCTGGGATGTGATAGCCCATTTATTTCTTCTCAAAGCCAAGACAAAATTGTGCTGGTTAGACTTCATAACTGGTAAAGACCAAGAAGGACAAGTGACAGAAGCATTACTGGATCATGTTCTTACAAGCTGATTTGAGGTAAGCAAGGATAGGCCTGCAGTTTTGAAAAGGCAAACTAGGAGAAATAAAAGGAACTGCTTAGTGACAGTGAAGAAATTAGGTACTTGCCTAAGGGGGATATGGGAAACTTCTTTAACTTGAAAGCACCAATACCAACCAACCAACAAAACCTGAAACTTTTCATTCTGCCTGAGAGGGAAATGTGAGACCTTCAGGAGCTTCCCATGGGGTCCCACCAGTCCCCTGTCTCACCTGGCATTCTCCTAACAGCAGCAGTAGAAGACACCGTTTGGGAAGAATGCACACACGTGTACCCACTTTCTGCAGCGCATCCCTCTCATACGCCCCAGCATGTGCATTGCTGTATTAGGGATGTTAGAGGGGAGTACTCTCCTGCCTGGGCATGTTAGCATCCTTATAGACCTAAATTTGTGTTTATTGTCAGCATTTGGAGCTGCTAATGCTGCTACTTCCACAACCTGCAGCAGCAGCAAGTTCCAGAAGCTCACAGCTTCCTGAAGAAAGAAACTTTCTTTTGTTTGTTTTAAACTGATCTCCCAATCATTTCACTGAATGCTCCACTCTTCTTACAGAAGAGGACTGCAGAGTTATTGGAAGAGTCCCCATTGCATGCTTAGCAAAGACAGTTGTGGCTTGGAGGTTGGAGGGTGTCAATTTAAAGTCAGCACTATCAAAAATTCAGCTGAGTAAGAATAGGTGAAGGAATTAAATGCGAATGGTTAAAGATCTTTGGTCCTTTACAATTTTGAAACAAGAACATCGATTTTAAAGGGTCCAGTATCCAGTGAGGATGAGAGTTAGAGTAAGAATAAGAAATGACCACTAAGTAAGTGAATGCCTTGCCTTTATTTTCTGTAAGGATGGGGTCTTGTAGTGGAATGGAGGTGGGAGGAATAATACAAACAAAATAAAAAATCAGTCATGAAGTAGAAAAAAACATCCAAGATCTTCAAATTCACAATACAAAAACTAGGTTGACTTCCCATTCATAATAACGGAAGAGCAAGCAATTGAAGTTGCAGCTCAGGTAATAAATTTTTTCTTGAATCTGTCAGAAGAGAGTTTCAGCCTTGTAAATATAAACCACAGAATTTATGAGGGAAAAATGATCTATAGCAACAGAGAGACCACTTGACCTCAGCCACACTGAAGGCTTTGAAACAAAATTTGGTGGGAGATTATATTTAAGTGTGTAAATTTCATTGAAAATGGGATAAAATCCAATCCAGATTTAGGAAATACAACTATTTGCAAATTAACCTTGTATTTTTGTTTTCAACAAGAGGATTGTGTTAGAATTAATGTGTCAGTTATCTTCAGAAAAGCACTTGATGCAGCACCATAGGGAAAACTATTACTTAAATACTTGAACATAGGAATTAATGCAGCATTTGTGAGGATTAATAAGGACTTCCAAAGCTACCTGGCATTGTCTCTGCTGAACAATGAAATTAGTGGGATGGTAGGAAGTCATCAGTCCTAGGTCTTGGAATTTGCCATATTTGGTATTATTTTAACTTTAATTGTAAACAGTTGGAGTACGCTGGTTAAAACAGGATGGTGTGATGAGGAGGCATTGTTGGGGGAGGGAGGGAAGGACGGATACAAGAGGGTCTCAGAAAAGAAATTGGGTGCAGAGGGTGCCAGCAGTGGGATGATATTTAACAGTATAGGGAGGAAGACCTGGTCAGAACTCTGATAGCTGGTGAGATCAAACCTGAGATACTTTGAACAATTCCGATAGTCTGTGTTCACGAAAGGGTGTAAACTGGTTTTCAGTAAACGACATTTAGGAATTGAAAGAAGGTTTATAGAGTGAGTTTCTGCAACAGCCTTTCATTAGTGAGGACACAAAACCTTATCTCTAGATGAGGTATGTTTACAAAAGATATTTAGCATATTTTTAGTGAGGACCACAGGAGTTTGGTCTCAATGACCCTTGTGCTCCTCAGTTTCCAATCCAAACATCACATATTCTACATACTGAAATGAAAACCAATGTGCAAATACAATTGCTGACTAAGTTTTTAGAAGAATCATCAGCAGACAAGCTCTATTTTGGCTCAGGTACTGTAGTTATGAGATGCTGCAGGAAATGTATTCCACTAAATGAGAAAAGAAGTACTGCTATTCCCAGGAAATAGTATCTGGAAGGATGATACCAAGAATATGTGAAACAAAAAAATATTTAGGAAAATGGTTTTCCTTATTTCTCTTTATTACCGCTAAAATATGCATAGTGGTGGACCATGATAATATGCAATAAAACCTTAGGAATATGGAAATTGTAGCTAGCAATTAAGTATTTTGTAGAAAACACAGAGAGGTTAACAAGCAGTGAATTGCTTCTGCCTCATTTTCTTATGTTAACTCAGTTCCTTTTTTCAAAAAAACATTATTCAAGATGAAAATGACATCAAATGCAATTTTCTGTGGTTCCTTGAGGTGAATATCAAGCACTGAGATCTCTGCTTTATTTGCCATTATGAGTTCAGCTTGCTGTCTCTCATCTGTGTTAAGGGAGAAAAAAAATAGTCGTCAAGAAAAAAACGACACCACGTTTTCCTGTAGCAGTGAAAGAAAAGCAGAAGCAGCCAGCCTGAATGCCGTGTTTTTAGTGCTCTGGAAGTGCTTCTCTTGTGCAACTGGGCTGAGGGAGAGTGGGTTTTTTTCCCAGCGTCACTGCAATCAGATATATGGGTGCAGCTCCGCTTTACCGCAGCATGATGCAGTTGTGTGTAGTTCAGCGTGCTCTTCTTGGAATCAGGCGGAAGGAGAGCAGCTGACCAGAGCATGCAGAGGATATTCGTTAGCGTTTTTTTTTTCCTGAATCTAAACAGTACGTGTGAAATTCCTCCAGCTGCAGAAGAGACGGTTTCAGTGGGGCTTCAAGTTGATACTCGGTTCACAAGAGGAGGTGCATACGCTCAGGCTGTCAGCTTCTGATGGAAAAAAAGCTTCAGACAGGCAGACTGCACGTTATTAAAAGCACAGCTCAGACACCCTTCAGGAAGATACTCTAACTGCTTATGGAACAAGTGCTGTGGTACTACATATGCCTTAACTGACGGGAAGAAATTTGCCCAGTTGTGGGATGGAATAAATGAAAATTCACGCTGAGGGGGTGAGGAAATAAAATACTCTGCAGACAGAATTTGTTACAAGCCCTGGAGGAAGAGCAAAGGACAAATATCTCATGGTGTGTTTTTGTTGTTGTTGTTGAGCTTTTTTTTTTTTTTTTAATGAGCTTACCTACCATGAACGGAAGAAGTGGATCTGCGGAGACTTCATTTCCTCCTCTGACCCCTCGTTTACATCACTAACTGGTGACAGTCACATCTACATACATAGTACCTGCCACTTCAGCTGCTCAGAATTATAGAAGCCTCTTTGTATGCAGCAGACATGGCTAGCCAGCAGGATTCAGGCTTCTTTGAAATCAGTATCAAATATTTACTGAAATCCTGGAGCAATAGTGAGTAGCAGAAGAGTAATCTTTTCATATTACGCATTGCTTGGTAAATAGCTAGGATAACCTAAAAGGATAAAGTCTTGTATGTCTATATGTTTGTGTTATTTAAACCAAATAATTTTTGCTTTCGTCAGCTCTAAAAATCAGAATGTGAGAGGTTTAAATAGGTTTCATTAACTGCAAAGGCTGTAATGAGATTATACTAGTTTTTGCTTGATTGAATTCTGAAGTTAGGCTGCTTTCTGGCTCTCTCTAATAGTACATTGCAGGGAGTGCATTCCAAACAGTGTTTCCTGCCTACATGTTTATTTGATTTGTTCAGGCTTTATCTAAATATTTTTGAAAATGCTGTTTAATCACAAGGGTGTGGCATTGCTCAGAAGTTGGTTTTTATTAATTGTGCACTGAGGACAAAAATATAATGATTACACTTCGGGTCTGAAAGTCATTATTTTGATGTGATTAAAAGGAAAACATCAGTTGCTTATAGCTGCACTTCCCACCCTCTGTGCCTAATTTCAGAATCTTATGCAATTATTTCCATCCAGAAAGAATCCATCTGTTTATCTCATCCAGGCTGGGTTTTGCAGAATGTAAACAAATAGCATTTTAGTCTTCCTTGGTCTTTTCAGATTGCTGTTCCTGATTTCCATTGCTGTTTAAATCAATGACTCTTCAGATGTTTAGCAATATTATGTAATGAAGATTTCTGAATAAAATTTAGTGCTTGCATATATATTCAGATTAGATAAGACCATGGGATAACTTTGGCAGAAATTTGCTTTTTAATTTAAAATACATGAATAGTGTATTCCTTTTCTATAGAAGCTTGTATTAGCAGTGCTAAATCTCTGTAATTTTTAAAAGATAGAACACAATGTCTCTGGAAAAATCTGACTTGGCTACATATGCAGTAAGGTTCTGATCATCCTACAATCTATAATTTAATAACTTCTGCATAAAAGACTAGGATTTTAAAATACTATGGTATAAAAAAATGCAAATTCTGCTTAATACAAGGCGTGTATCTGAATACCTGCAAAGAAATAAAAATAGCACTATATTAGATGTGTGACATGCAAGACGTGTCTTCATTAGATGATATCCATAGAAACTGTATTTTTCCAGGTCGTTTGTAACCTCAGTAACACTGTAGTGCTTGTTTGAATCTGTTTTTCTACCACAAGTGTGAAGCCACCAGGGAATCATACTGTTACCTAAACAGCATTGCTTATCTGCCCTCCTTCCAAAATATTTAGTGCGTATTCATTCAAATCAGTGAGCCCACAGGACTGGAAGATAATTTTATAATTTATTTATGGTTTTGGACTGATGTTAGTCACGTACCGGGAACGTAAGTGTACATGGCAACAACATGTATTTTATAACAAGCTAGTCACAGTTTATGGATGAAGAAAAGTCACTTTACAGTGCAGAAATCAAAGCAGTTCTGGCATTATTTTTGTAATAAACTACAGTAAATTTAAGACTAAGTAAAACTACCCCTTAAGGATATCAAAGTGACTACTTTTTATAAAACTCTTTAATCTTTTTTTTCTTCTACATTGAAGATGTTTCTAGTCTGAAATTAGAAGTCCTTAAATGAAATTCTCAGTTAGAGAAATAGAGATAGTATATGAATAACTGGTATTGGTGACATTTTTTGAGTGATTAACACACACTTTATACTGTATTTGAATAAACAGTAAGAGGAAATACAATAAATTAATCCAGGATGACTTAAATTTGTTGCCCCCCCTCCCCCCCCTTTTTTTCCTTCAGTCTGGAAGGCTATGTTCATAAATCTGCACATATCCTTTATAGGTGAAAAACAAACAGTTTGATAAGGAGACAGTAGGGAGTTCAAAAGACCTAGGGCTTTCTTCAGCTCTGCTATGAGATGGGTGGAGCAGAGAAAACACTTGCCTTGCATGAGAAACTGCTGGGAAGCCTGCACATGCATGCACAGGAACATGTTTTTCAGAGAATAGGTGCTGTGTCTGCATACCCAAGAGCAAGAAGTAAGCTATAAATTACTCTGGGGCATTTATCTAAGTGGAAAGAGGTCTAACATACTGTTTTAAACAAAAATAACTGGGTCCCACAGTATTTGTTTTGCTCAAATGGTGATAGTGTAGAGGTGCTGTCCATTTATGCTTCTGTAAACTGGCACTTAAAAACAGTAGCTGTAAATGGTGTTTATCCTTCCCAGGCTTTATAGTCCCCCCAAACCCAGTCCTTTCTATTGATTTCTGGTTTGGCTTATGCAGAGCATTAACATTTTCTAATGGATTGCTAACCACACCCATTGCCCTTACCATACCATGAAATATTCTTAGTTATTCTACCAGGGATGACAATTTTTCTAAGATTTTGCTGTCTAAGACATTTAACAAACTAACATTCTTGACATGCCGGGCAGGATTTCAGTTCAGTGTCACACAGCACTTTCAGAGGTGTTCACCTAGCATGATGCTTGGATTTTCATGTTCATCAACAAGATAAGGAGGCAGGTGATTTATGGGCACTGGAGTGGGTTCATTTTAGGTCCCTGTCAGTGGTGTGTTCTCAGTGAGCACACATACACTCTTCTTCCTAGGGGCCAAAAAGAATCAAGTCACAGTCTGGACTTTGAAATATCCCACCAAACTGGGAGACCTCAAAATACTGCTTTGTGCAGCTCTCAGAAAAGACTTTCGCTCTGCACATGTCAGTAAGATACCATGCATGTTACACAGTTCTGGAAAATATTTCTATAATGTGTTGGAAATGGGATCAGAATCAGGATTCTCTGGTTGGAAAATCATTTTTTTTTAACTGATCTCATTTGTTTTCTAATGTTTTCTTAACTGTTCAAGTATTTTTGGTCAATGCTGCATTAGTCAACTACACTCATCATTTGCATTGCTTCTTTTTGAAATGGCCATGCTTACTCAAGGTGGGTAGTGCTTACTTGGCCCACTGAGATCAATAAGATGACAAAAAAAAAATAGGGTTCACCAAAAGCATGGCAATTAAGAATCTTTTCTTCAGATTTCTTATGGAAATATTGCAAAACACTTTTTGTAAACAAATATTTGTAATTTATTCAGAGAAAAACATATGAATCCAAGTGTTAAGAATTTGAATCTGCTGTTTCTGTAGAAGGTTTTTATTTTTAAATTAATCAGGTAATTAGATTATTCTGAATTACATTTCCAAATGCATTTTTCAATTTTTTTCAAAATTTCATTTTGCAGGGATTCACTTATCTGCATGCAAACCTAGACCTGTTTAAAGCTGAATATTCTAAACACTTAGTGATTGTAGTCAGACTTAGTGACTGTAGCAAGACACCAGTGAGGAGGCTCCTTCCTTTTCTTCAGTGCCCACTTAAACAAACACGTTCACTGAACAAGAAGAACCTATCCTTCTCTGCCACCTCCCTTGCTCTGGCATTCCTACTCTTGCAGACCCTAAGCGAGCTGATTCAAGAAGCTCCTGTGCTGTAAATTCACCCTGCAGGTAAAGGATCAGGTCTTGCATGAGGCAAGTGGGTGGCTGGCAGCTGGGGAAGGGACAGGGGCATGTGGCTGCTGTAAGTGGGTAGAGCAGGGTGGCGCTGACAGGGAAGCTGCCGCCTGGGCTGGGGCCATGTTTGGACCTGTTCCTCTTGCTTGCTGCTTAGGTCTCACCCTAGTACACCTGCAGAAGGCTGGCCACTTCCACAGCCTCCACTTTTAGGAAGCCCTAGGGACAAATCTTAGCATCTGCTCAGGCCTTGGCATGTGACTCTGCCCTGGCCAGAGATGCTATTAATTCAAGATGTCCCTTGCTACAGGAAGGGAATTTTTTGCTTTATCCCTTGCGCCTGAAATTAGGGTGATTAGTGTATTCTTCATCTCTAAGTAGACTGTGATTCGCAGCAGAAAAGTGACTTGATTTGCCTGCAGGCCTGATTCTCTTCTCTGCTGAGCTTTCAGGAAAGGTGTTACACCAGAACGTTTGGGCTGTCTGTGCTCTGGTGATACCTGTTTGAGAACTTGCATTTTGACATGGTTCTTCTTAGAAGTAAGGCAGAGGGGAAGTTTTATGACTGTGGGGACCTGAGAACTGTTAAAAAGGGTTGCGGGTTTTTTTATTATTTTGGTGTTTCCTACTCTGTTCAGGACCTTCCATAATAATTTCTACCATATTGGAAGGAAAAAAGGATGAGACAATCAGAAATGCTTTATTGCAAAATTCAGTAGAATATGTTTGCTTGTCATCAGGAAGTTTCAATTATTGTAGTAAAAATCTACAAATAGTTTGAGTGCAATCTTAGGCAATGTATTTTTGTGGTAAAACTTCAGTCTTAAAATATAAAATAGTCAGGAAACCAGGCATAAGCTAGGCATTGATAATCACTAGTATATATTCCATAAAGGTTCCAACCATTTTAGTTAGGAAAAGTTTAGTAGGGAAAAACAAAAGTATTGTGTTCTACTATTAGTATCTGCTTCGAGTAATTAACTTGTGATATACTTCGTTTTATCAAATAACCAGCAGTTTGGTTTTTTCCAATACAGCTAGCTACTATTCAAAAGGGTCAGGAAAAGAACTAACATGGGAATATATATAAGCATAAGGGATGTGATAATATATAGGTTACCTTAGGTGTATAAAACTACAAAAATGTTCGAAGTTTAGTAATGGAGTAATTGCTACAAAACATTCTTTTTTTTATTCACTTTTGGTGCACTCATTTCATTAATAGTTCAAACTCTCTTCTGATACAGACTTGTGGACAGTAGGAACCAGGCTCTACATCTCCAGGATTAGGATTGCATGTGCCTGTCCAGCTTTATTTCCTGGATTCATTCTTGAGTTTCTAAGCAATTGTAAATGCTCTGACACTTGCTATGAGGGAGTAGCCCTAGAGACTGAATTCCTGTGGGTGTCGAACCCACAATGGGCACATGTGGCACTGCAGTAATGGTGCCTGGGAGAGACAGTCCTACCTCAGCTTCTTGTGCCTGTATGCGTGCTCCTACCCCTTCTCTCCCACCCTAATTCCCCACAGATTTAATAGCTTGCCACTTAAACTTTCTTAAATGGTGAGGATGCTGGTGTCAGCATAAGGAAGGGGATAAGAGTACATGACTAGGAGCAGGAGGCAATTTTGTTTGATTCCTGCTATCAGACTGGTGGAGCTGTGTGGTAAATCATACTTACTTTCTTAATAGTGACTCCTGTACCTGTACCTGCTTCTAAATATCAGAGCTAGTTACTCTCTAGACCGATCTAGATTTTGCATCCCCCTCTTCTCTGCTTCAGAGCATCGGCAGTGAAGTTGTTGATATTCTTTATATGATAAATTTGGACTGCAGAATAATGTCACATAGGTAGGTAGCTGAATTATTTGTGAGTTGGTAATTTTTCGTTCACTGCAGTTACCTAGACTAGATTTGAATCAATTGTCCATAGAAAGAAAATCCCTTCTCCTTTAATACACTTTCTTTGAATCATACAATCCTTTGTCTATTGCATCAGCTAGTGTTCAAACTTCACAGCAGCTCCTTCAGCCAGATACTGTAAGTTTTTGTACTGTTTATGTTTTTAAGAATGTAAATGGAAAGATGTTCAATAGTATGACAAAGCAGGGTGACACATTTGCCAACGAGCACCTGCTGAGAGCTTGAAACTAGGAATGAGAATGGGAGGAGATTATGACCCATAGTTCAGTTAGATAATGGTGATCATGGGTGGAAAGCAAAGGGTGCATGGCAAAGGGAACAAAAGTGACCTCAGGAGCTGTAAATCAGGTTGAAGAGACACCGACCTTAAGTGTATGTATGCAAATGCATGCACTCTCGAAAACATGCAAGAGGAGGTCAAGTGCTGCATGCAGTCAGAAGACCACAATGTCATAGCAGTTGCAGTTTTGGTGCTAACCGCTCACACAGTTGGATTGCTGTGATGGTTAAATACATGCTCCTCAGGAAGGAGCTGCAGGGAGAATGAGGAGTAGAGGTTGCTGTCTTTGTGAAGGAGCTACTCACGTGTGTGGAGCTCTTCTATAGGATGGGTGGGTGACAGTGTGCTTGGGAGTTTGTGGGTCAGGATTGGAAGATGGGACATTAAGTGTTACACGGTGATGGTGGGAATCTGTTACAGGCCACTTGGTCATGGTGAGGAAGTGGACAAAGCCTTCTGTAAACAACTTGAGGAAGTTAATGAATTGCTGTTGTTGGTTCATGTGGCTGAGTTGAACCTCCTGATGTGTGCTGGAAGTGCAATGTAGTAGGATGCAAGCAGTCAAGATTTCTTGATGGTACCGTAAGTAACTTCTTGGTACTCAGTGGACCATCCAGGAGTGAAGTGCAGCTGGATCTGCTGTCCATTAACAAGGAAGAACTGGTTGGAGCTCAAGATCCTGAGAAGAGTGAGGAAAGAGAACAGCAGAGTAGAGATCTTGGACATTAAGAGAACAGATTTCAGTTTTTCAAATTTCAGAAACTGTTAGGTGGGATCCCATGGGGGCAGCTCTGAAAGGCAAAGGAAATCAAGAAAGCTGGCAGGCCCTTCCAAGCACGAGAATGGGACACTCCAGTACTCAGGGAAATGAGCAGACATATGACAAGATGCGCTTAGCTTATCAGGGACTGCATGGCTGATCTTCAATGCAAAAAAGGCAGTATATCAGAGGTGGAAGTGGGGGTTGACCTCAAAGGAGGAACGTAGAAACATTGCCCAGGCATGCAGGGATGTTGCTTGGAAATCCAAAGCTCAGCTGGAGATGGGAATTGCAAGGAATGTCAAAAGCAACAAGAGTTTCTATTGCTTCATTAGTGGTAAAAGGCTGAACAAGGAAGACGTGGACCTGTTGCTGAATGGGGCAGGGGATTTGGTGACTGTGGACTGAGCAAGGTCTCTCTGGCCTCTTGCCTGTCAGGTGCTGGAGTGCCCCTTGATATGGCACTTCCAATAAGGGGGAAAGGTAGAACTTGTGCAAGTCCAGAGTTGAGGAGCACAGACTCTCGTCCTCACAGGATCTACTGAGAAACTATACATTTTTATGATCTTTTATATACTGCAAATTAGAGTCACAGTCAAAACTGAGGGACAGCAGAGTTTTTCTGTTCACAGCAGACAGCATAGCTTTCTAAAACAAACACATCCAAGAAACAATGGCTTCCTAGTTTGCTCTCAGCCAAGTGGCCATGGTTTCATGGAGTTGTCAAATGCTGCTTGCTTCCTTCTCATCATGAAATACAGAGAATACCAGTATAGAGAGACCACCAACAGTATTGATGTTTGTGCATAATACCAAGGTCACTGATGCAACTGGTTAATACTGGCATGAGTGATTCAGCTCTGTCATGTCCCCAAAATGAGATTTTGGGGCGTGTTTCAGGCCACTGGTTTGAAGAGAAATCAGAGTCTTGTTTTGTAAATACTGTGGGATTCTGTAGTGACACATATCTTATCTCCAGGGGAATGTGTTGCTGATAAAGAGCTTAATTAGGTCATTGGAACCTTAGCAGAGAAGTTTCACACGTTAAAAAAACAGGACCCTTTTGAGAGACATGCTATACAACTTTATCCTGAATACTTCCTGTGCTTTCCTGAGTTTGCTGTCATCAAATGTAGCACTAACGTATACAAGAGGAGAGGCTGCTGTGGATTTCACTAGTAAGTTGGGGGGGCGGGGGGTAGAGGGGGGTTGGTCAGAAACCATGATTTGTGTATGGCCGAAATGTGAAGATTGGCATTAGAGAGGGACTGATCGAAAGGATGTAATAGACCTTGGTTATTATTGTTCTTGATTTTATTTATAATTGTGAAGTTGCAGATGATGTTAGTTTTACTTTGAAAGACTTGGAAGACTCATTTATATTGCCTCGAATTCATAAGTAACCAGTAGTACCTGGCTCAGCATGTAAGTCTGCCAAAGGGACTGTTCTGCAGGAATCCTCCTATAATTAGGTGATCATTATACTAACATTTTTTCCTAATCTCTAGCTATCCAGCTCTCCTCTGTCTCGTATCTTTGAAGAGTCTCAGCTTGTATGTGGAGTAAATTAAACTTTGAAGGATGTCCATTTATCAATTTGTTTGTTTTGACGTTGATTCCCTTAAACAACTTTGGCTGAAGAGAATATAGACAACTATCTTTGTTACTGCATTTCTGATATTTATGAATGTCTTTAGATGTCTGGATCAACTTGGTTTTTTAGTCCAAAGGATGCCTATATAGAGTTATAGCCTAAGTTCTTCCTTGAGAAGTTTGTAGAGCAGGTTTCTGCAAATACTCATAGTAATATATTGTTGTATATTTTCAGAATCAGATTTATTCAGTGCGTATTACAGATACATCATGTGTTAAAAGAGGTCTAAGCTACCTGACATCAGATTTTGCAATTTGTTCCCTTGTAGCTGGAATTTTTTAGTTTGCTTTCCAATGAAAGCAAAGCTTACTGAGTCTGCCTGCCTTTTCTGAACATGTTGACCAAACTCAGGACGATTCAGGGAAGGGTAGAGTTCTTAAAGATACCTAAGTTTCTACAGAATTTGTAAAATGAGGCTGCTAAGTAGTGAGGAGGGAGGTCCAACTGATGAAAAATGGCAGTGTAAGCTTCCTGTGTTCTTAGATGTAAGAAAATCCTTGCTGTGACAGCCTTTGTAAATACCCCAGCTGTGACACAAGCTTCAGTCACACCTTTGAGAGGATTGCACACAAAACTGATAGTGTTGCTTGTTTTAAAATACATTCACAAGATGCAAATTGACATTCATTAGTTCAGCTGCAGGAAAACTGCTGCCGCAAGTACTTTCCTTGCAATGGTCTACATTATAGTAATATCCATACAGCGCTTCCCATCTGGAAGCTTTACAGACCTAAATTCTTTCAGCATTATTACCTGAATATGAAAGATTGAAGTGTTATTCCTTTATTGCTATTACTGGGCAAATTGGAACAGATAAATTAATTTGAGAAGCACAAGATTACACATGAAGTCTGTGGTAGAGCTGGAAATGAAACCCTGTCTTCTCTCATTTACTGGAAGAACCTTTCTTCCCTCACGTTCTTCGTAGGCAAATAACACATTGTGAATCATAACTCAACTAGTTATTATTTCTAATGAGATTTTTAATTGGCGGTAAGTAGTAATTTTAAAATGGAAATGTCCTTGGGTTATTTTAAAATCCACAAGGTGCATATTTGTTGCTACTGATGCTTTAAATGAGGACAAAATTACTTAGCTATAGTTCTTTTCTTTGAAGGAAGGTGTTTGAAACAAATAACCTCACCACACCCTTTATACGTGTGCTATCTGAATCAAAGCTAGGCAGCTATTTTGACTTTTGTTCTATTACTCATAGTCAGGAAAATTTGGCAGAGCAATCAGTATATGTCTTCTTTAATGGGGTGAGTGCTTGGTCATGTTCTCCGTACTGAATCTTTAACATGTATGTCATAAAATAGAAGATGAAAATGTTTTCAAAGGGAAAGTGAAATTAAAAATTCTGATACTTTTTACTCACTTGTCTGTCATGTATTCAAGCAGTAAGGGACAGGGCAGGTAGAAGTGGGTGTTACAGGGAGCTGCATACTTCTATAGCAAATAAAAGGAGTGGAATCATTGGAATTATTATTCTGATGAACTTTTAAAACTAAATTGTTAATATAGACAGGCTGAAATTTTATAGAAATATAGAAGAAAGATAATACTTGTTAATGATTATGTACGTATATTGCTGTGCCTACTTTTTATGTAAGAACACTTTTTGTTGCCAAGAATTTTTCTTGCAGTTTGGGCTAAAGTGCTTCTAAACTTAATGTCCTCGAAGAGTAATTTTGGAATTTTCAGCAGAAATGGTTCTACCCACTTGAAGAATGAGGAAATGCAAAAGCACTGTTGTTTGTTCGTGTTAAAAATTCTGTTGAAGAAGATCTTGAGTGTGGGTGGGAGACAGACCCCTTACAGACAGCTGCCTTTGTATGGAGACTGCATAAAAAAGTGAGGGCAAAGGAATGACTGAATTTGGAAC